>NC_090888.1:70454047-70479047 GCF_036669925.1 Montipora capricornis | reverse complement strand
CAGCGGAAGCCCTTCTCTGTCAAGACCCAGAGGGCACTGCGTGACAGGCAAATTCATCACATTAAAGATTCCTGAAAAAGTGAAATTCATTGGTGCGAGAAAAACCCTCTGATGTGGCAGCGCTGAGTGCGGATATGAAGGATAAAGCAAAACGCCATCATTGCCAAGAAGATCCTGAATCTCTTTACGCATTTGGGTTCCTAATATAAGAAACTTCGACAAGGCCCCTGGGCAATACTGGTAAATAAATTCCATTCCGATAAATGCCATAGTAAACCAGTGATACTTTGAGTAACCAAGAAAAGACTTAAAAATCTCAGTAAAGGGGTTAAGCATTTTGGCCTCTTTGTTGTAGTGCTGAAGCTGTGTACTTAGTTTATCGCTTTGGATGTCAAACATGGATAACCAAATAAAGGGAGAGTATTGAAAGGACTTGATACCAGCATCTTTAACTGTGGCAAAAAAGCGCTCCTGCAAGAAGGTGCAAGCCTGTTTTAAGCGTTCCATCAATTCTGAGTTCACGGGTGAAGTACTCAGAAGAGGAAAGTGTGATTCATGAACAGTGTAGACCTTTATGTAGGACAGATCCACTTTTTCATCCAAACCCAGTTTATGCGCTTCAGAGCCTGCCATTGCTTGAAGCATGGGGACCAGGTCGTCCGCGTACCGACACATTGGTCCCATAGCAAGGTACTTATCGCAAGCATAAGTATTTCCTCCTGGCATGTGTCCTTTATTCGATACAACAAGTGGGCTGGGCTTGTGGGCAAATATTCCGTTGAAAAGCGCGGGAATTCGTACACTGCCAGCTGAAAAAAAAAAATTAAAAGGAATTGTTAAGTTATACCTGAGTGATTTGGCTTAAGGGGTCACTTTCAGTCAAGGGGATAATGTTGTTCGCTGAGCTGGTCGTATAGTATTACGCAGCTGGTCGTATAGTATTTACTTTAAACGACTGTTTGGACGAGCGTTTTAAATTGGTTTTCCCGAGCTGATTTCTGTACTTGCAACGGGATTCTGACTTAAGCTTTTCGCTTGGTCCTGGTACAACATCTGCTGCCCTTGGTGAAGCAATTTTACTGATTGAGAAACTCCCAATTGCAACCTCATCCTACTTGGAATTGTTCTCAATGAGTCTTAGCAATTTTTTCCATTCTTCTCTGCAAAACCAACGTGAAAGGTTTGTCACACCTGCATGAGTAGGCCATTTTTAGGGTACAGTGTGATAACCGAATGCGTGTTTTTGTACTGACTGGCTCCACTTACAGCTCTTCAGCATCGACGTGACTTCTGTATATCGACTGTTCCCCGATGTTATTCGTGTAATTGTTGCAACTGTATGTTCATTAATAGATGGCTTGAAACCAAACTCTAGAGACACATACAACAGTCACTGTGATGTAATGCAGTACAATTGCTAATGGACGAACAAAAGGACAAAAGGAGCTAAGGAGACATCTTTTGTTTTCGTCCACGAACATAGCGGCAATGACATAACGTGAAACCACCTGTAAGGGTGGAATGCCAACAAGCATTCTTAATCCTTGATCGGCGCCCGCGGTTCATTTTCCAAAACAGAATTAACTGAAGAGAGTGTTGTGTAAGGTGAAGTGCTATATTTCTACCCCATATGAACCATGTGAGCGTTAGCCCTACTGTGGAACTGGGCCCACACCAGGACAGAGAAAAACTCTGACCAGGGTGGGAATTGAACCCACGACCTTCGGGTTAGATCTCCGCCGCTCTACCGACTGAGCTACAAGGTCAGACGGGAGCAGGCCGTGGGAACTGAAGATGTTAAAGTCACTGCAATTAACATGTACAAGTACAAGGAAAGGTTACGTTTATACAAACGCTGGCCGTGTAGCACTTTATGTTTCAACAGACTTAACTGATTAGAGTGTAATGTGAAGTGCTAAGTATCTACCCCATATGAACCATGTGAGCGTTAGCCCTACTAATGGAAATGGGCCCACACAAGGACAGAGAAAAACTCTGACTTGGGTGGGAATTGAACCCACGACCTTCGGGTTAGATCTCCGCCGCTCTACCGACTGAGCTACAAGGTCAGACGGGAGAAGGCCGTGGGAACTGAAGATGTTAAAGTCACGGCAATTAACATGTACAAGTACAAGGAAAGGTTACGTTTATACAAACGCTGGCCGTGTAGCACTTATATTTTTAAACAGAATTAACTGAAGAGAGTGTTGTGTAAGGTGAAGTGCTATATTTCTACCCCATATGAACCATGTGAGCGTTAGCCCTACTGTGGAACTGGGCCCACACAAGGACAGAGAAAAACTCTGACCAGGGTGGGGATTGAACCCACGACCTTCGGGTTAGATATCCGCCGCTCTACCGACTGAGCTACAAGCTCAGACGGGAGCAGGCCGTGCGAACTGAAGATGTTAAAGTCACGGCAATTAACATGTACAAGTACAAGGAAGTTAAAGTCACGGCAATTAACATGTACAAGTACAAGGAAAGGTTACGAAAACAGCCTGACAATACAGAATGTCTGGTAGTGTTTGTTTAATGATATAGATCGGCTAGAGAATAAATACATTTCGGCCTCTTTGGGGAGGGATCTTTTTGTCAAGATCGAGAAGAGATGATGCGTCTGCATTGGCAAATAGACAATATTCCAACTGGAAATTGTAATACTGAATAATAATGCAACCAGCGTTGCATCCTGACTACTGCTATGACAGTAAAGCTGTCTTTAAACCAACCTACATTCGGGGGCAACCTCTGTTGGGGCACATGGTTAAAATCACACAATTTCACATTCTTTGAGCTCCCTCCTCTCAATGTTGAGGATGAAATATACCAACTTAGAGAGTTGTAGAGCCTCCATGCAACATTAAGTAGAGGAAATGGGGAGGGAATTTCACTAATATCGCAGAATAATCGCTAGAGGCCTTTTATTTTAAAACAAATGGGGGATAGGCTCAGAAGAAGGGATACTTGTCAAACGTTCTTACCTTAAGTACTATTCCCAGTGACTCCTTCTCAATCAAAGAACAGTTCACTCCGTGTGAACGTGGCGGGTGCAAAAGCGATGGGACACTCTTTGCCCTCATCCATGTTATGTGAAATGAACCCGCCTTATAAAGAGCGAAGCATCATAGAAAAGCAGCACTTTTCACTTTTTATCACAAGCTAACAGGACTTTTCAAGTCACAAAGTCTGTTGTGCTGCGCACAAAATCCTTCTCTCACCCCTCTGTGCACGTCCATTTTATTCCCTTTCTAAGCAATTCGCGCAATGGCTGAATCTAATTAAAGAGATTGGCTTAAATTGATTCAAGAATAGGAGCGACGTTTTGCAACGTTCTTAGGTCTTGGCAACTCACTAATGGCTACAATTTATGATATTTCAACCTTGCCAACACTTGACATTGTCAACTGACTCACACATCCAGCGGAAGCCACTATTCCTTGATTTTCCAACCTGGAAAACATTACTCAGTTCTAGTACTTGCAGATTTTCATTTACGGGGCTCTGTGTGGATGAGAATATCATCCATGATCTATCATGTGTGCCATCTGACCCATGGTTGACTGAAAAATGGCAGGATGGGATACTATCTCGTAAGTAACAGAGACGCCGGTAGGCTTAAAAGCCCTTGGTTATGTCTACAGCGAGACTGTGCTCATTCTATTCACAGGTAACTATTTGACAACTGAAATCCCGCTTTTCCTTACTTGGTTGGTTCGTTTCTTTAATTTTAAAGATAATATGCCCAAAGTGTGGTCATCAACAGGTCCTGACTTACGATGTTTCCGTGTTTTGAAAGGGAATATGAAGGGAAAATGAAGGGAATATGAATATGACTTTTTTTTGGAGCAGCTTCTCTATGGCTGTCTATGGCTGTCCAGGCCTACACCTGACTGATATAATCTGCCACAAACTTTACAACTGAGTCCTGGAGAGTTTGAATCATACATGACTTCTTTGGATGAGGTAGATTTTCTTTTTTCTCTCTTCAATTCCCAATCCTGAAGTCTCTTTTCGTCAGCAGATTTCACTCCTGTTATGACTGAAGACTCTGTCGTCTGCCATCTATGTCTACAAGCATACACACATACTGTCTACATACATACTTTATAGGCTTTTCAGAGCCAATGAAACGCAATCAACGAAACAACAACTTTTAATCCCAACAGGGGCCAGGGGCAAACCAGTTGGCTGTTTGCAAGCGCAGCCGAGACGATGAACCAGGGACTACAAGGATCAGATTCAACGAGTGATCAGAACGGGTCTTGAACCCGGGATCTCCGGATTTCAAGGCAAGCGTCCTAACCACTGGGCCACACTGCCTCTGGTATCTGTATCTACAGACAACATGTCTCTGTTGCAGATATCATTGAAACGAAGCCTTGCTCTTCCTCTTGGTCGTGTTCCTTTTCTAATTCTCCATACTGCACGACTTTGCGAATGAGCCCGCGTCCACCAGACATTCTTCTTACGTGGCCAAGCCATTGCATTTTCCTTTTTGAGAGAAGTGCGAGCATGCCTGGACAATTCGCTTTTTCAAGGGAAATACTGTTGAGAATGTTTTTTTTCACTGACGACATGGAGAGGATGCCTCTGTTGCAGCGTAGATGGAAGACAATTAGTTTTTGTTCTTCGTTATGCAGCAAATTTCAATTTTATAAATATATCAGACGAGAGTTACCCAGGGGTTCATTTCCAGACACCCTCTCCCCTGGAGAATAGCGACCGTCAGATTGGAGTGCCAGTACGACTACGGGAAGGAGTTTTCAGTTCTGAGAATGCGCACTACTACATTTTTCAAGCGTGGGCCGACGTGAATACGAGGATACGCAGTCAAAACTAAGCAAACAAAATATTAATTTTACTTTAGGGAGCATTGTGGTGCATGTGGTGCCACTTGTTGGGAGGGGGATGATGAGAAATTGTGGGGTCCCTCAAACAAATTGGAGGTAAACGGGGGGATACTTGAAAAATATAAACACTCCCTAGGGGGGTACCTTAAATAATGAAAACAAAAACAGTTTAACAAATATATTATTCGAGAGTGTAAAATGGGGTTGGCAGGCCTACGTGACTCCCTTGTGCGTGGTCTGGTTTCCTTTCCCTTTGTCATAATTTTGCTCTCTCGAGTACATATTTGAATGGACGCCCCTTTTAGGTGCTTCCAGTAAGATTTCACTTAGCAATGGTTTAATGAGACTTTAGATTTGGACCCTCATACTAATGTGTGATGTTTTTTCTTCCTAGAAAATAGTTTGTCTTGATGATATATATTCAGTTTCTTGGTGTTGATTTTCTATGCAGCAGGCCAGGGTTTTCGTTTGAGGCCGGAGGCTGGACATTTCGTCCGGTGGTTTCCCATTCCATGTCCAGTACTTTGATAACAATATTTGAAGGATTTGGTTTATTTTTTACTATTATAAATGTTTTTACTTATTTTTTAAAGAGAATTTGAGTAAACTCTAGCCTTGCCTGGGAAACTGATTCGTGGGTACAGCGTTTCTGAGTGTTCTACTTTAAAAATGTCCTGATGGGGATGCTCCCCAGCTACCCCCCCGGGGGGGGGGGGGGGAGAGGGCAGGCAGGGTAGCTCGCAAGGCGCCTTCCAGCGCCAAAAATGAAGAGGAAAAAATGGTGAAGTCAGGCCGTGCATGACGAAATATTGGTGAAACAAAAAAATTATGTATCCTCACAGCCGTACAACCAGCCTTGCATAACTATTTTGTTTTCAGAAATATGTTCGCTACTTTACAAAACTGTCGAAAACCCTCTCTCTGTAGTAATGTGAATGTGATCTTATGGCCTCACGCTATTGCATCCTGAATTTAATTCTAGTCTCAATCGATAGGCTTGTAGGTGGCAGAAGCAAGTGATTCTGCTTTTAAAACTTTGACCCGGGCCCGGGATCGGATCTTTCTGTTCTTGAGCGCCTGTTACTAAGGTTGTGTCATATATGAATGAGATAGCTGACTTTCTAAAGGCTTTGTTTCCCTTGCCTTTTTTCTGCGTTTCAGCAGATCGTTATGCGTGAACGCTCCCTCATGTGAACCTGACCACGAGTATCTCTACGCTTTAGTCTCGATTACTAAAACGATCGATTTAGACACGAGGTGTTGTAATTGGGAACTAGGTAACCGCGTAACTGCTCTTTTTAGCATCACTTTTGGCGTTGTTTGAAAGTATAACTTACCAACGTCAGAGCCAACACCACAAACAGAGCCAGCAGCGGAGATGATGGATCCTTCCCCACCTGAACTTCCTCCAGCCATCTTAGATGTATCGTAAGGATTGTTTGTCCTTCCGTACAGAACATTGTCTGTCTCAAACCAAACACATACCTCACTGCAATTTGTAACAGCGATGGGAATAGCGCCAGCTTTACGGAGATTCTCAACAACGATCGCGTCTTCTGTGGCAATCGCATCTTTTCTATCCACCAGTCCAGCCGAATGTGGTAATCCCTTGCATGCGAGCGATTCTTTTACGGTTACTGGAACTCCCAACAAAGGTTTTCTTAACAAAGAAGTTTTTTCCTCATCGTATTGTGGCTCGTCAGAATCGAGTACTTGATCGATGTACCTTGCTTCTGCCATGGCTTCCTCGAACCTATCTCCAACCACAGCGTTCAGTAATGGATTCACTTGATAAATTCGATTGATAAACGCTCTAATTATTTCCTCGCATGTTAGCTCGCGTTTCCTTATCTTCTGAGTGATGATACATCCCGGTAAATTTAAGATTGGGTCGGTTGGGCCAGAAACACAAATTCCTTGTTGACCTGGAAAAAAAATGTTCCACAAACATCCAACCAACGACCCTATTGCCTGTAATGCAGAGGAGAAAACGGGCAAGCCGGTCCACATATATTGCGTTTGTTGTTGGTTTTTCCTGAAGATCGGAAACAAAAGCAAGCGTACCAAATCACTCCATAATTCCACTATGCTGGGCTGCGACTTGTCCTAAACCGAAAGAAAGACTGATCATTGAAAAAGCAAATCCAATGCTCTTGGATTAGAGAGTGCGAAGAACGGTTTTCTCTGAATAATTATCTGAGTCACGACAATCGTCAAATTGTTAAAGCTGAATATAAAAATATATGCATTAAAAAATCTATATGACGTTTTTTTATTTCACAAGCAAAACTAAAACAAAGAAAAAGAGTATACTTAAGTACTTGTCTTTCTTACCATTTAGCCACAGTTCTTGATCAAATTATATGACAAGCGAGAGAAAGTAACTGCTCTTTTAGGGAATTTGAGTGTTGTGGATCATCCAGCAAGCACTGACGCGCCTTTGACATGTGATTGTTTTTTTGTAATTTCTGCTATGATATCTCAAACATTTTGGCACCCATTGTTACGGGATGTGTTAATATGTATTTATGTAATACTTGCGTTTCCTGGCAAGGACCACTTTTAAGTTTTCTATTGCGGCAAAAGCAAGGAAATGTGCCCGCAAAAGGCAGTAACATGCATGAAGAGTGTCGTGGATTTGTCCGGTACGCGAACCTTTTTCAAAATGTCATGAAAGAGCTCCATTTGTTACATCGCGCAAACAAATTCAGTGCTTGCCTTCACGCAAATTTCTCTTCCAGACATTCACCTCTACGACATGTGCATGAGAGTGTTAATAGGTTATAAAGAATTAGTTTCGGTTCATGCATTTATTTATGGACATCAAAAATGTTTTTATTATGAACAAAAACCAACTAAAGTAGAGGCTACGGATCATAAGTATTTCGCTGCAAGCAGATGCTGGGTGATAAAGCATAAAATTCACGCACATTTGATAACTTTACTGACAAAGTTATTCATTGGTCAGGTGCCATAATTTTGGAAAAAAGGAGTACATATTATGTATATTATAAGTTCTCTGTGATTTTAAACTACAAAAATGCAACCATTTTAAACAATAAATATGCTGAAGGCAGTGGTGAATCCAGACTTGAAGAAAATTGCTAATTAAGTGGATAGAGCCTGGCCTTGAAAATAATTATTGTTGGCCGGGCGGGGCTTGATTTGGTGGAAAAATAATGGCGGGATAGACTTCTCAAAATATCTATATGACTACAATTTCTTGGATCGAATGGCACCAACAGTAACAATAATGAATAGAGTGTGTTCCTTTCGGTGAATCCAAAGACTGGCTTTTGATCCGAGATTGCCAGATTTTGAGGACAAAAAAAAAAAAAAAATATGCAATCTTGGAATTGCTCAAAAGTATTAGTTTTAAACAAACCACGTCGACAAACAAAGTCACTCTAAAAAGCTGTGGCGAAATGTGAACTCGAAATGAACAAGCTATTTATTTCAGAACTTTTGTTTGCAGCTCATGTTAGCAGTGTCATGAGTTTGTCATCATTCTAATCAGTATTAAAATTTTATTTCAGTAGAATTGATACTTTTCATGTTCTCCTGAGAAATAAAATTTATTCGTCATTCTTGTAGATTTCAGCATGCCCCTTGTTAGGAACCCATGAGTCATGGGTTCCTGCCCTTGTCCATTAGCTTGGCTTGAAGACCGTTAGCAAACCAACCATCTCGAGTAAGATTCAGAAATCCATTTAAATTAATCACTCACTGAAAAACTTAAATTAAATAAGTAAATGGAGTTGCTCCATTTCAATGTCAAAATATGGTCTTCTCTTACAGCGTTGATCAACTTTCAAAACACTGTGTCCGGCACTTTCCTATCTATGGTAAATCCCATGGTAGAGACTTTCGCCGGGTGACCTTAGCGAGGCATACGCAGTGCATGAATCAGCAGATTGCCACAGGAGTGGACTCCTTGGGAGCACAGGGAACATTTGTTGAGATTCGCTATAAATTTTTCTTCGAAGGGATAGGGGAAAAGGCCGGTTTTGTTCATGGAAAGCACCCAGAGCTCAGACCCTGGGGATCTGTAATATAAATAAAGTCAACGGTCTTCACTGTCGGGTATTCTCTGACGTTCTTCCCGGGAGTTTCTCTGAAATCTGAAAGCTCCTCGTGGCAGCGTTCGTCTATGACCAGTGTAAAATATGCCATTGTTCAACCCGTGGAACTCAAATAGAACAAACAAAAATTGCAAACATTTACATGCGACAAGTGCAAGGACCTTTAGGTCTGACATTAAACTGATCTGTGAGTTACATATATTCGCTCGTATTGTTGCCCCTGGGGTGTGGGGATTTGCATGCTATAATTTCTTTGCCCCATTCCCACGGGTATTTGATAAGGGTACAATAGGTTTGGCATTGGAACAATCTCTTACTGTCCTCGAGACTCGACCCCTGGGGCAAGCCTCTGATTTATGCATAATTCTCCGGAACATTGATATCTTCACAAGGAGATTAGTAGTGAGTTCAATCTGAACATCAGCGTCTAAAACATCTTCATTTCAGTTTTATTACCTCTAATGTTCTACAGATCTCACGGACATTTTCGAATGATTTATCCCAAACTGCTCAAGATAAATCATGTAATTACAGTTGCTAAAATTTTACTCTGTTTTTGTCTTACCGTGTTTATTTTGTGTCATGGCTCCCGTTGATGACAACCTTGATTGAAATGCGAGCACTTTGTCAATCGACAAAGATCAATACCAACTCTTGTTCTTAGGCCATCGTAGCTTGATTAAGAAAATAACACAAACAGCGCTGATAAACATTGTATTCCAACGCATTTTTTTTAAAACTTGACGTTTCGAATGCTAGTCAACATACATTTTCAAAAGTGACCCTTATAATATTTGAAAACTACACACATATATATATATATATATATATATATATATATATATATATATATATATATATATATATATATCGTAAACATTAGGGGTCTGGAACCTACGACTGAGAAAAATGATCTGCAGCAGTACGTGTCTAGACATAATGAGGAGTAATAGCTAAAACAGCAATAACTTCCCACTACTAATATTAACATTAAGGGAAGGCTTTAGCTCTTGTATGAACAAAGTCTTTAATTTTGCAGTGAAAGTCAGTTTTTCCGGACGATCCCATTTAATGTCGTGGCCAGTGGTTTTCACATGATCACTCGCAATGGCTGATGAATGGTCACTTTTAGCGAGGGCCTTGAAATGTTCTGTTTTTCTGTCATGGAGTCTTCGTTTTGTTTTGCCAATGTAAAATTCATCACAGTTCCAGCAAACAGCTTTATAGATGACCTTGAACCTCTAAGATCGGTTCAAGCGATCGTTGTATGGAAAAAAGGATTTGATGCGGCGTGTGTTTTGCAATATGCCCGAGGGGGGGGGGGACTCCCATATGAAACAGACGGGGATGCCCGGGTGTTCCGGGCAAAGCGCCAATATTTTAAGGTCTCGTTTAGGGTTCCGCGAAGAAACACAGAATTACGCGAAGAGAAACAGAAGTCAAATTTTCTTTTCAACGTGTTTTGTTTTAGGGGTCAAAATTTCCTGAAGCCACGCCCCCCTCCCCCCCCCCCCCTCCTTTCCGGGGGAATATGATCTTGAGATTGACGAAAGAGTAGAAATTGTATACGCAGGATTTCAGACGTTTCGTGACTTGGTTACTGTGAAGACCTAATTGGGGTAACACGATTAAGATATCTTTTTTGGGGACTGTACCTTGAACAGGGTTATTTGATTTGTTTTTATTTTTGTTCAATACATCGTTAATGTTGAACGTGATAACACCTTGAGGGCAACCATTTTGCAACAGGAGCTTTCTCAGATCTTTAATAGCGGCCTGTAATAAAGATTGATGGTGTAAAGGTCTGTGAATGTCTTCTTCCGGTAGACAGATGTAGAGAAAGTGTTGTCAGGGCAGCATTTGAAAAGGATGTCTAAAAATGGAATCTTATTGTCTTCTTCGAATTCAATAGTAAACTTAATGCTATCGTGTCGACTATTTAGAAAACTTAACAACTCATTAGCATTGTCTTTGCTGTCAAACATGGTGAAGGTGCTCTCTACATCTCTGAACCAAAGAAAAGGACAGAATCTGCTGTTCATCAACCATTTTTCTTCAAAGTGGAACATGAAAATGTTAGCCAAAACGGGGCCTAAAGGTGAACCCATGACTACACCATCAATCTGATCGTAGCATTGGCCATCAAATATAAAATGGCTCTTCTTAGTGGCAAACGGTAATAGATCTTTCAAAACAGAACGAGGTAATTGCGGAGGATCAGGGAGAGCGTACAATCTGTCTAGACAAATCTGTATTGTTTCATCAAGCGGCACATTTGTAAATAGAGAAGTGACATCCAAAGAACACATTATTCCGTTGTTATGTTTGTATGTTTTGGCCCAATCTGCAAAACTAAATAAATCTTTAACAGTGTGTTGGTTGGTGGAAATTGGTTGAAGTATGCAAACGAGGTAGGAAGCAAGATTGTAATTGTAGGTGTTCACAGAGGAAAAAATAGGGCGGAAAGGATATCCATCCTTGTGAACCTTTGGCAGACCATACACAACACCAGGAAAAGATCCACTGGGTAGAATCTTGTGGAATGTTACGTCATCAATAATTCCGTCTTTTTGATTTTGCGAAGATATGCAGAAAGGCTCTCTTCTCTAGATTTAGTTGGATTATGCTTTAATTGTTTGAATTTGGTACCATCAGAAAACAACTTCTTCATTTTATTAAGATAATCAAGTCTGCTGACGATGACAACGCCGTTTCCTTTGTCTGGTCTCGTAATGATTTTACTGTCATCGCTGCGTAAATCACTCAAGGCTGCCCATTCATCCTTGCTGAGAATGTTCTTTTGTTTAGAAAAGTCATAGTAGTAAATGTAAACATAGGAAATATTCTTAAGTTGACTTCTAAGCCGATCTTGCTTTTCGCTGGTTATAGGAAGATTTAATTTAACAAGATCACGATAAAGCAACTCGAAAGAGCATTTGACCTCATATTTGTCAACGTCTTTAGATGGCGAACAGAAACATAAACCACGTGCTAAAACAATCTTCGCAGTCTGGGTCAAGACACGATGGGAATAATTGAAACTCAGTCTAGGTTCCAGACCCCTTGACTAAGTCTAGGTCCAGGTTCCAGACCCCTTGACCCCTCCAGACCCCTTGACTAACTCGTTTCTTTTGTTCAACGTACATCGCTCCGGTTCACAGATAATGACAAATTTCTCGCTCAAGTAATTTATGCTTGAGCGAGAAATTTGTCATTATCTGTGAACTGGAGCGATGACTGTACGTTGAACAAAAGAAACGAGTTAGTATCGTCATGCAGGCACCGAGCGAAGGCGCTACAACGGAACAATTAGCTTAGCACCTAAACACCAACATGTATGTAAATTTACGTAGTGTTTGGGATATAAAAATAAGTGCGCAGCAGTGTGAATAAAACTCCTGAAGAGTGAGGCTTCAAGCCTTACGAAGCAGGCCTGTAGGGTAATTACCGTGTAGCTATGTTTTAATTCTCACAGCCCTTGCGTTGGAATACAATGTTTATCACCGCTGTTTGTGTTATTTTCTTAATCAATACCAACTGTTGCGTAAAATCTCGAGGGTCTTCGATTCGTACTTTTCAATACTTTTGCCATAGCCTCCGCCTCAAACACAAGAAACCTTTTGACATATCGTTTTTGGGAAGCCCAAGATTTCCAGACTTCGAGCAAGACATTTGCGCTTTGTTGGGTTTTTTTGTTCTTACAAAAATTTGGTTTTATCAACGGAGTTGATAATGTAAATTGGCCACCGTACAGAGATTCTAAAAGCTGACGTTTCGAGCGTTAGCCCTTCGTCAGAGCGAATCGAGGGATTATGGGTTACGTGTAGTTTTTATAGTAGAGTAGGAGCTACGCTATTGGTGGTAACATGGCAACGTGAAAAATAGGAATATATTAGTTAAATGAAAAGCGTTCGTTAATACCGTGAGGATTAAGGGTGCCGATTTGAAAGATGAATTTTTGTTCCAGATTCTTGCGGCTTTCCGTCGTACCTAGATGTAGGGAAAGGCCGCAGATAGCCATGTGTTTTTTGGAGTGGTTAGGCAGATTAAAATGGCGAGCGACTGGCTTGGATGCATCCTTGTCATTCTTCTCAACATCGCGAAGGTGTTCGCGGAATCGGTCACCTAGTCGTCTACCTGTCTCACCAATGTATAATTTATTGCATAACGTGCAGGTTATGCAATAAATGACATTTGCGGAGGTACATGTGAAACGATCGGTGATCTTAACAGATCGCTTAGGTCCCGATATCTTGCTAGTGTTAACAATGAAAAGACAAGTTTTGCATCGTGAACGCGCGCATTTGAAAGTGCCGGGTTGCTCGTTAGCCAATAGGACATTATTCAGCTTGATAGCGAGGCAGAGAGGACAAAAACGATAGCCACAGGTTGGAACTAATGAATGTGAAAAATATCGACATATCATTCACTTTCCTTTGTCTTTGTCCTCTAAATCTCTCTTTCAAGCTGAACTTCAATTAATAAATCGAAAGGGGCCTATTGGAATGCTGAAATTCTCGTAATAACTCCATGTTGATCTCCATATTAAACAATACCCACATGACCCTGTGAATTTGGATTCGTCACGCAACTGCCTGGGAACAGCGGAAAGGCAAGCTACGTTTTCGTTGTGGCATTTTAAAGACCAGGATAGCATATAAATAAGGAGCCAAGACAAAACTCTTTAGGGGGTATTGTAGGCGAGGCGTTCGAGAGGCGTATAAACAAGTAGAAACAGTAGAAAGGACAACATAACACGTAACCATAAATAGACAGGTTTACCTATTAAACAAGGAGGCATTGTATTATTTTTGGCCCGGATATACGGATACCGCACTATAATATTAGAGAGTATCACATAGCTGGTTTCCTCTTTTCAGTCTACCTTCTGACGCCTCCAGACAATATTGGGGAGAAGAAACGGCATAACTGAAATTTAATACATCCAGAATGTTAAAGGTAAGGCTGAAGGTGTTAAAAACGACGAGGAAGGTGAGAGAATTTGAATGCATTGATAATCCGCGCTATTTTATCTATCTGGTGACAAACCTGGAAATTATCGGGATTTCGTTTTCAACTTCGTTTGTTACTGTGAAGGAAGGATGAACAAGAATCTGATTTAGTAATTTTAGATTCAGAGAATTCATAGCGTGAACAGTAGGTTAATTATCGTCAGGGTTGAGGTTGAATTGATATTTTGGTGGAAGAGATCTAACTCGTAGGTATACGCTGTGTAGTTTATGTAGCAAATAGAAAACTCTTTTAGAAAAATTTGAAACGTTTTATATAGAGAAATGTATTTTAAGAACAATGTTCAAGTAACAGATCGTTCTATTAGTTTATTTGCGAGTTTGGACAATTTGCGAGCCAGCGAGGCATGCGAGGCATGACTGCGAGTCATTTCAGCCAAGATGGCGAGTCAACATGCGAATCACCCTTTTATTAATAGCTAACCGTTTTAAAAATGAGTGCTTAGACTTAATAACAGTTTATCAGCGCTATTTGAAATGGGTACTTAGACTTAAATGCGAAATTTGCATGACTCGCTGGCTCGCAGATTGTCCAGCCTCTTATTTTGCTGGGTATGCTTTTTGTAGCACTAGAAAGATAGAGAGAAATATAGTCACAGGTAACGCAAGTATTTCTAAACAAAATATTTACATAGATTGAGAGTTGAGGTGCGTTCTTATTCCTCTTTTGTCATCGCACGACCCTATTGCCTGTAGTGCAGAGCAGAAAACGGGCAAGCCGGTCCACATATGTTGTGTTTGTTGGTTTTTCCTGAAGATCCGAAACAGAAGCAAACGTACCAAATCACTCCTTTCCACCAATGCTGGACTGCGACTTGTCCAAACCGAAACGAAGACTGGACATTGAAAAAGCAAAACCAATATTCTTGGATTAAAAAGGATCGATATATGACTTTTCTTTATTTCACAATCAAAACTGAAACAAAATAGTACACTTAAGCTACTTGTCTTCCTTAGCATTTAGCCACAGTTCTTGATCAAGTTCTACGACAGGCGAGAGAAATTAACTACTCTTATAGGGAATTTGAGTTATTGTCTTGTGGATTGCCAGCAAGAACTGACGTGCCTGTGGCGTGTGACTGTTTTTTTTTTTTTTGCAATTTCTGCTATGATATCTCAAACATTTTGGCACCCATTGTTACGGGATGTGTTAATATGTGTTTATGTAATACTTGCGTTTCGTGGTAAGGACCACTTTTGAATTTTCTATGGCGACTAAAGCAAGGAAATTTGCCAGCAGAAGAGAGTAATATATGTGACTAGTGTGGTGGATTTGTCCTGTACGCGAACCTTTCGGGAAACTTTTCAAAATTTCATGAAAGAGTTCCATTTGTTACATCGCTCTTAATAACGCGCGCAAACAAATTCAGTGCTTGCCTTCGCGTATTTTTCTCTTCCATAACTTCGTTTGTTACTGTGAAGGAAGGATGAACAAGAATCTGATTTAGTAATTTTAAATTCAGAGAATTCATAGCGTGAGCAATAGTTCAATTATCGTCAGGATTGAGGTTGAATTGATATTTTGGTGGAAGAGATCTAACTCGTACATATACGCTGTGTAGTTTATGTGACTAATAGAAAACTCTTTCAGAAAAAAATTGAAACGTTTTGTATAGAGAAATGCATTTTAAGAACAATGTTCAAGTAGCAATGATCGTTCTAGTAGTTTATTTTGCTGGGTATGCGCATTATTTTGTCGCACTAGAAAGATAGAAAGAATCGTCACCAGGTAACGCAAGTATTTCTAAACAAAATATTTACATATATTGAGAGTTTAGGTGCGTGTATTCCTATTTTGCTCTTTTGTCATCGCTGAGGCATTTGAAAGTAGTTGTTTATCGGCGGGTGTAGAACACAGGTCACATTCCACAGGTTACTCGTTGCAGGTCATTGTTTTTAAGACCCCTAAGACCCTAAGACTCGAAAAGAAAAAAAGAAAGAAAGTTACCCAAAACCCTCAATCTGACTAACCCCAGGCCTAAAACATGGTATTAACGAGGTATATGGGATCAGGGATCAAAGGCCTGAAAAGGACCGGGATCAGCGATCACAGCCCCGGGATCTGGAATCACAACGGGTGGGATCGGGATCAGCAATGTTTTTTATGGAATCAGGGATCAAGCCAACAACAAATTTTTGCGGGTTCATGGATCAAAATTCTCATCGTTTTTGGAATCAGGGATCAAAATTTTGGGTAAAAATATGGGATCAGTTATGAAAAAATATACCTCGTTACGACCCCGCCTAAAAACCACCTTAGGCCTAGGGTTAGCCAAACTTAGGGTTAGGGTTTACTTTCCAAAAGGTAAAACAATGACCTACAACGAGTGACCTGTGTTTTAGAATTGTATATTTGTACTGGTAATCACATGTTTTCTAGTACAATTTGGGATAAGGAAGGAAAAGTAATTTTTTTCGAAGACGAGCAAAAAATTGCACGAGTCCGTCAGGGCATATACTAGCCTGCAGAGCAGGCGTTTTTTGGTAGGCGGACACTTGTTCGTAATGTTCCACCATTTTGAAAGCACACAACCGGGAGAGGATTGGGACTACCATTTCATCCTGTACTCCTCTCACTGAGTTCAATATTTTTGACTCGCCTCAGGCCTCTGTTACAAAACATTATTTGAAATGACAATCATCTGCCATTGGATGAATACACTACAAATGACAGGCATGATCACACGAAAAGTCTATAAATATCGATCAAAACGTAACAATTGTGAACGAATGACGCAAATGACATGGTGAAATTTAATTTTTTAAACGGCTCAAAACATGTTTAAAACGGCCATAGATTCGAATTGATAAATGAAAACCAACACCACCATAGCACTCTGCCGACCAGTCGGGCACGATCTTAATTACAATGCATCTTATCCATATCTAGATTCCTAAAGATTTTGAAAGTAAAAAACGAGAATTTAAATCGTCTCTGACATAGCTATCCTTGGCGTTTTTACTCGCCAACAACCGTGTCGCCTAAAAAGCTTATCGAGGATTTCAGCATTTGCTGCGGAAGTTGTTTCTCCAGCTCTAAGACAATGGACACTAATCTCGGTGATGTCTGCGAATTCTCCAAAGGCGTCTTTAATAAGATCTCTAGCTCTTGTATAACTAATTCCCTGGCTCCGTACTTTCTCCTTTGACCGAGGAGAAGCAAGGGCTCTAAACAAAGGTAAATCTTCATTTAGGTCGATTTGTGCAGCTGAGATGTAGTCCTCTAGGGCCTTGACAGGACAAATTGATAAGTCTGATCTCGCGATAAAAATCCACACCCCGTCTCGGAACTGGACAATCTTGGATGACTCTATAGGAATATGGAACAAATGAACGGAAAAAACACTTAACATCGAAGGCCTTTAAAATGGCATAATTTACTAAAGCGGAAAAAGCCCCTGCACGTAACCAATAAGACATAAAGCAAGTGATGTCAGATCCGAAAGAGAAGGAAACTTATCTGTTATCTTCGATTCCACATGGGCCGTCAACACCGTACTCATCGATCAGGGATCCCAGGGTCTCTTTGTTGACCCTTGAACTATCCACAATTCGTTGTAATTGAGACGCATTAACCATTGAGACACCAGAGGGTGGATTGAGATTTTTGAAAAGCCAGCCATCCGCTGAGCCCAATCAAAGCTGTAGACAGCGTTGAGAACTTGAGAATCGAAGGAAAATAAGTATCATAGACCTGATCGGTTAACTCAATGTTGTACCCAATAGCCCTTTTTACGGTTAGTTTTTCTCATTTGCATTACAATATAATCTAGCATGTATGTGAGGCAATTTCAGGCTATTTTGTAGTTTTAACCCGAAATTGCCTCGCATCCACGTTAGTTTACATTGTAATGCAAATGAGAAAAAAAATAACCGTGAAAAGGGCTATTAGGGATTAAGATTCTTTGTGTATTTTATTTGCATGATAATGTAGCATTCATATTTAAATGATACGAAAATACCTGGAACAAGACGTTTAATTTATTACCAAAGGGTTTGAATTCGGTCCAACACTGCCATTGAGTTAGCCGATTAGGTCTATTGAGCAGACATTGAAAGGGTGCATTCTTTTGGGCCTATTCCAGTTGTTCTTATTCCGGTTTACGAAGAACAGAATACACGGAATACTAATTCCCAAAAGAACGAATCCGCCGAACTGGTTCCAAAAGAACACGATTACCGTCTATTCGGAGCATTCCTATTTCGGAATTGTCCCAAAAGAACGCGCCCAAAGTGTACTGCAACTTGAAAAGGATAATCTGAAAATAGCAAACAATTTGAAGAAGCTCATCGTTTCCAACGTATGAACCTCCAAGGTAAGAATGCACTGTACCAAGCGCTTTGGAAGGCAGAATGGAGCACTTAGCATGGATGCAGTGGGTTGCAGCTGCTGGAGGACTGAGGAGAAGAATTCTGACCACATTTCGGACTGGAACACATCTAAAACAAAAAATACTAACAAAGAAAAATCAGAAGTACAACTATAATAACAGGAATAAGAAAATAATAACTTCAAAGGGGTTTGAACCCGTAACCTCGCGATGCCGGTTCGACGCTCTAACCAACTATAAGCACTATGAGCAAAGTGTTCAAATATATCGGCCCATAGTCCTGGGCTCAGATGGTCCCATACCCACAAATAGTCCCAAAACTTAGAACTTGGGCACAGATAGTCTCATACTTCTGGGCAGAGATAGCCCCAAACTCTGATCTTGGGCACAGATGTTCCCATGCAAAACTTATCAGAACATGTAGACCTCGTAAAACGCAAATCAAAAAACAGGACTCTCGGATACAAAACTGAGACGCCAAGTCCAAAAAAAATTCTTGTAGTCTTTGCTCTGCTAGTTTCGACTTTAGGAAGTCGTTCGGACGCTACTAGGTGTCTCTTAAGTACACATTGATTGCCACTGCCTTGGAAAAGTTAATTCATTAGCCGAAGTAATAACAAGGCGTATTTACTGAACTTAAAGGCAATAGCAAAGACAATAAGCGAAAAGCATTTCAAGTATGTAACGCCAAAATAAGCACAAAACATTCTTAAGCGTTTTAAAGGCGACAAGATTCGTTTCCCACTTTTCAAATGTAGTTTCTTTTTTACGAAAATGTACGTCGTGTCCGCTGGCCTGACAACAGTTACTTCCAGAGGTGCCGTTATTTTTCCCATTACTTAAAGAAAAAACTTAGCAACAATGCTCTTAAATGATACAAAATTCCGCTTTTTGGGCACTCATGGTCCTCAATTCTGATCTTGGGCACAAATGGTCCATAATCAAGGCCACAGATAGACCCATACAAAACCTTTCAGTACATGTAGACCTCGTAAGACGCAAGTCAATAATTAGACTCGCGGATACGGACAATTACTTTTCTTGAAACTTTCCAAGGAAACATTTCACAAGTAAGAGAGAGAGTCTCCAGAGAAACACCAAAAGGAATAGTTTACATTGGACACTCCCTTAAAAGCCCACCTTCAACCGACAGGCATTGTTTGCCGCGAAACAATTTTCATTTATGATAATCCAGCCAAAGCTGAAATTCATACAATCGGATCGCTGCGATAAGCAATACGAACTTCCATAACAAAATCAGACGGCCGAAAAGCCTGTCGGTTGCAGGGGGGCCTTTAAATCCCTTGATAGTTCATAGCGAAGAGAGCACATTTTCCCGCTAATTTATTCAAAAATACTGAAAAGTTCGGCTCTCTTCTAAATTTATCTGATTAGAGTGTAATGTGAAGTGCTAGTTTTCAACCCCATATGAGCCATGTGAGCGTTAGCCCTACTAATGGAAATGGGCCCACACAAGGACAGAGAAAAACTCTGTCCAGGATGGGAATTGAACCCACGACCTTCGGGTTAGATCACCGCCGCTCTACCGACTGAGCTACAAGGTCAGACGGGAGCAGGCCGTGGTAACTGAAGATGTTAATGTCACGGCAATGAACATGTACACGTACAAGGAAGGTTTACGTTTTTGCAAACGTTGGCCGTATAGCACTTATATTTCAATTTCCACCCTGGTCAGAGTTTTTCTTTGTCCTTGAGTGGACCCATTTCCATTAGTAGGGCTAACGCTCACATGGTTCACATGGGGTTGAAAACTAGCACTTCACATTACACTCTAAGTCTGTTCAAATATAAGTGCTACATAGCCAGCGTTTGCAAAAACGTAAACCTCTCTTCTAAATTCTCTAAAGGCCTGGCCGGCAAATGCTCGCAACATTTCAACGCAACATTGTTGGGCACAACATGTTGCATACGTTTGGCCACCGTGTTGCGATATGTTGCGATATGTTGCAACATGTTGGATGATGTTGGATCAAATTTGAAAACGGTCAAATTTTTCGTGCAACATTTTGGTTGTTGCATGATGTTGTACTCGTTTGGCCACCTTCACGCAACATTGTTGAGCTAAGGCATGCGTGTTAGGTCCACTTCTTGCGCGCCAGGGGCCTGGGGCACGTGAACATTGACATGTTGCGTTGAAAATGATGAAAATGTTGCGTGCGTTTGGCCACCCCGTGCAGCACATGTCGCAAAATCATCCAACAATGTTGCAAGATGTTGTGTTGAAATGTTGCGAGCGTTTGGCCAGAAAGGACTTAACACCAAATGCGAATGCGCGCTCGCTGAGGGTCGCTTGGCCCCAAGAATGCGAAGAAAGAAAAAAGAAAAAGCGAAATCTGCCAAACATTGTAACAAGAAAAACACAGAGAAACGAAAAAGGCGAAAGGCTCCAATGGTCTGCAACCTCGTTTCTGAAAGAGCGAGAGTGCTTTTATTTCCAAGAGAGGAAGACGGTCGAAGAGAGTAAACCTTTATCAACAAACGATGATGTCGTGGTCTCTGACATTTAAGAAACTAGCTACAAATGAGCCACGAAGACGGACTTCGATCCTTGTTTCAAATAGCGAAACGGCTGATACTTAAATTACACCATACGTCGAATTTCTCATGAATTCACGCCTTAAAAAGTTTCTTCATTGTATGCTGCATTGGTATTTTGACTGCTCTGCTTTGCTATCTTGAGCAGATTGAATCATTATTCAAGTTGTGCACTGAGTGTTTAAAATTCTGCATGCGACAGCAGCCTCCATATTGTCTGCACCTTTCCAAACTTGATGACATCAGCCTGACGTTTTCAAGTTTCGATTGAAAATCCTAGCGCATGCGCGACCGTGACAGTGCCCCTTAAAGCGCGCGAAATACCAATCCTATCCAATCTTGACACCAGTGCTCTTCTCTTGACCGAGGGAGAGAAGAGCTCTGGGGAACCCGGAAACCAAGTGTCTTCTCATTGGTTTCCGTGCAGAATAATCAAAAGCGTCTCTAATTGGTGCAATCATGTTAGCACGAGGAGTGAGCAGGTGCCGTAAGATTCAAATAGCCAATTTTTTCTCTATAAGAACCCTACGGCGCATGAGTGGCCCAGAACCTTGGGTCGATCCGAGGCTCTGGTGACGGGAATGGTTCCTATCAAGAATTTACGTTTTTCTCAGAAGAAGAGAAACTACAGTTGTTGAATGGAAGCTGCCCTCGATAGTTTCGCACATTTGGGGTTGTTTATTTGCACAGCCATATGCTATACAGTACCTTGCCGTACTTTCCACGATAAAATAAGGCCAGACATACCTCAAATTACTCGAGAAAAAGCGTGGAAACAGTAAAGAATCAATAAATTACAGTCTTTGAACCGAAAGCCTAGTTTTCGCTCCTTCTAAACTTAGCACCGCTGTAATAACAGCCATTCGGCCACCATACCTTGCCTTGGAGTTTCTTTCAGAATTTTCACCCTTTTTATCCTTTATATTACAGGCAATAGGGGCGTGGGTTGCAGGGCTGCGAAACAACGTTTTCCAAGTTGAACAAGGAGTCTGTGTTCCTGGTCCAACTGATCCAATTTTAAATTTACCGGGATGTATCATCGCTCAGAAAATAAAGGAGCGTGAGTTAAAATGCGAGGAAACAATCAAAGTATTTATCAACCGAATCTTTGAAGTGAACCCGTTACTGAACGCTGTGGTTGGAGATCGGTTCGAGGAAGCCATAGCAGAAGCAAGGTACATCGATCAAGTACTCGATTCTGACGAGCCAGAATTCGATGAGGAAAAAACGTCTTTGTTAAGAAAACCTTTGTTGGGAGTACCTGTAACCGTGAAAGAGTCACTTGCATGCAAGGGGTTATCACATTCGGCTGGAGCGGTGGATCGGAAAGATGAGATTGCTACGGAAGACGCGACTGTTGTTGATAATCTGCGTAAAGCTGGCGCTATCCCCATCGCTGTTACAAACTGCAGCGAGCTGTGTACGTGGTTTGAGACAAACAATAAGGTGTATGGTAGGACAAATAATCCGTACGATACATCAAAGATGGCAGGGGGAAGTTCAGGTGGAGAAGGAGCAATCATTTCCGCTGCTGGTTCCATTTTTGGTGTTGGCTCTGACCTGGGTATGTTGTCTTGCAACTAATGCGAACTCCAAAAGTGATTCTACGCACCCACACGCGGTTACGCAGTTCCCAATTATAACATCTAAGGTCTAAAACGCTAAGTTTAGTGATTAGGTCTAAAGCAGTCGTTTTAGATATTACGTGTAAAGCGCATGTTTGAAAGATTAGATGGAAAATAGATACTCATGATGGTTACTGTTAGGGTGCGCTGGTAAGATACTTTGTTTTTCCTCCCAGCGTACTGGCGTATCTTCTTCGGTCCACACTTGTAAAAGGCCCTCGACTTCCAAACCTAGCGGGCATGCTCAGAACTGAAAACTCTTTCCTGCTGTCCGTATTCGGCCAATCTGAAGGTCGCTATTCAAAAGAGGACAGGGAAGGGGTCTGGGAATGAACCCCTGCATGTCCCAGTACATTTTGTTTCTGAGTGTAGAGACATTCCGTGTTGTCAAGAGTTTCGGCATGCACCCACTTAGGATAGCCCACAGAATTTTGTAGCTGATATGGAACAGAAAGTGAGGGTGTAGATCGGGTTAACAGAGGATCAAGAATGGGAAATGCGTACCCCCATTACGGAAGAGGCTGTTGTAGTTCGCAACTCTCAATGACGCCCGTCCAAAATAACAATTGCGTATACGACTAGGTCGACTAGCTTAGCGACCACCAATACCCCTTGTACTGAAAGTTACCTGTTACGCTAATCACTCAACTAAATGATTCCACAAATTAACCATGGACAGTTGACTTCTAGGCGTAAAGGAGTTAATAAATTACGTTTTTTTTTGCAGCTGGTAGTGCACGAATTCCGGCGTTTTTCAATGGAATATTTGCGCATAAACCTAGTTCCGTCGCTGTATGTAAGCAAGGGCACATACCTGTAGAAAGTACTTTTTCTTGCAAAGAGTATCTTGCTATTGGGCCAATGTGTAGGTACGCCGACGACCTGCTTCCTATGCTAAAAGCCATGGTGGGCCCGAAAGCGTATGAACTGGGCTTGGATGAAAAAGTGGATCTGTCCTACCTAAAGGTCTACACTGTTCATGAATCCCACTTTCCTATTCTGAGTACTTCACCCGTGAACGCAGAATTGATGGAACGCCAGCAGCAAGTTTGCACCTTCTTGGAGGAACGCTTTTTTGCCAAAGTTCAAGATGCTGGCATCCTGTCGTTTCGATATTCTCTCTTCATTTGGCTCTCCATGTTCGACTTCACAAACAATAAACTCAGTACACAGCTTCAGCACTACAGCAAAGAGACAAAGGTAATTAACCCGTTTTTTGAGTTTTTTAAGTATTTTCTGGGACACTCGAAGTATCACTTTGCTACAATGGTGCTTGTTGGAATGGAGTTCCTTTGCCACCTCTTCCCAATGACTTTGTCGACGTTTTTCAAGATAGGTACCCAAATGCGTGAAGAAATTCAGGATCTTCTTGGCGATGACGGCATTTTGCTTTATCCGTCATATCCGCACACAGCGCTGCCACACCAGAGATGTCTTCTCGCACCAATGAATTTCAGTTTTTCCGGGATCTTTAACGTTTTGAATCTGCCTGTCACACAGTGCCCTTTGGGTCTTGGACGAGACGGCCTTCCGCTGGGTATACAGATCATTGTCGGAAGAAACAACGACAAGCTGTCACTTGCAGTTGCTAAGCAACTTGAAAATGAGTTTGGTGGATGGAAAGAGTGGTATCCTGGGAAATTGTCCAACCAGAAGTCAAACTAGTTTGACAAGTGACATCAACCGAGTTTTCATCCGTACCTGCAAGATAAGCATGGTTTCTCTGTGCCATCCGGGTTTGACCTTAAACCAGAAGGCGTTACAATTCGCCATGATTGAATTGACTTAATTACCGCAGAAGGTGTGAATAAAACTTAGCAGAGTCATTGAGTCTTTGAAAAGGGAAAACTTGAATGATTTTGCTGTCAAATTTTGCTTTTTGTTTTTCTATCGAGGTTGACATTCCAAGCTTCCAGCTTTCGGCCACATGATATTGAATTTCTCACATTGTTTGGTTTTGGATTTGTTCATTTTGAGTTTAATGAAGTTTAGCTTGACGTCCCTGTAAGCTGGACTTAAGCTGTTGTATGGTGAGCCCACAGATTGTTGCCAAAGAAACAATAAGCAGTCACATGCAGTCGCTAAGCAACCTGAAAACGAGTTTGGTGGGCAGAGATTGTGGGATCCTGGGAAATTGTTCAACCAGAACTAAACCAGTTTTACGTGTGCCATAAGGTGACATGACATCTGCCGGTCATAGTGTAGCATACCTGTAGCTGTCGGAACGACTCTCGGGATTGATTCAGAAAACAATGGACACAAAGAACGATACAAAAGAAACAAGTGACGCCAACCCTAAAAACAATAGAGCTGCCTCCCAAGGGAATCTAATGAAATTAAAAGTTGTAAAGAGCTGCGCCTGACCGTTTTTTTTTGTTTTGTTTTTTCTTCAGAATTTCGATTTCACGATTAAATGTAAAAATATTTTAGCTTGTTAATGGTTTCCCTCTTCAGTTTTTTGATGCGTGAGTTGGATTTTTAAACTTGCATCTTCAAGCTTTAGACCCCTGCACGTAGAACCGA
>NC_090888.1:70441547-70449047 GCF_036669925.1 Montipora capricornis | reverse complement strand
TTTTTGTTCTGAAGTCATACGAACTGCTACTGTCTCGTTCATCGACAATGTTCCTAAGAAAGGTTTTTGCGAATGTACTGCCGGAAAATGTGGTCTCTGTTGTCATCGGTTGTACTACTTCATAACACATAAAAGGCTGCTTTTGTCTTTAACCTGTACACAGAAGCCGCTCAAAAGTGGCATCGACCAAATTTAAAGAAAAGGAAAGAGGCAAAATCTAACTTGAAGGCTGCTGCTCATATCAGCAAATATTTTAGAAATGCAAAATTAGCAAGACATGTAAATCAAAGAAAAAAAGTTGAAAGCTGCTGCTCATATCAGCAAATATTTTAGAAATTTAAAATCAGCAAGACAGGTGAATCAAAGGAAAAAAGTTGTAGTTTGAGATGGAAGTGATGAAAGCAGTGACTAACTGAAACAAGATATTTCATCCATGAGCTCTCAAGTAGTAGATGGCCTGTCTAAATACAGATTCAATTTATCAAATCTGAGTTTTCTTATAAAACTCTAGAGAAATTTAAAAAAAGGTCACTCAGGATTGTATTACCATTTGTCCTACAAACATGACTTCACAAAACTAAATCCTCCAGCTAACCTAGAACAAACTCCAACATCTGATGTTGAGGATACATGGCACTCCTCATTGATAGCCAATCATTTTAACAACTTAAACCAAGAGAATTGCAAACTGGGGCAGCCTACTTCAGAATGTCAAGAGCAACAACAACAACAACAACAACAACGAAAGCAAATATTTCGTGCAGATAAAACTCAAGAGTTGTTAAGATGAGTCAGACTAAATACAATGATCTACAATTGGAAGATACATTGATGTTCAACAAAGCACTTCTGATTGCCATGGCTTAACCCTGAGGACTGGTAATAACAGCAAGTAAGGCTACCATCACCCCTGGGTTTTCAGGGAAACAAAGAGTTTGATTCATCATGGTTTTACATAATTTCTAAACAACGTTGATGAAAGTAATATAAATGTAGACCATACAAAGCAACACAGAAACTTTAAAAGAGGAAACTACCATGAAAAAAAGCTTTAGAGCACTTTCAGCAACTGTATGGTAAGTCAGTTTATTCTAAACTGTTAATAGTGATACAATACTCTGAAATTTAGCAAATAAGTAAATTACCAACAAATCATGCATTTTATAATCAAATATGAAACCTAATCAACAGTGATTTAGATACGCATATACAGGCAAACACTAACGATAAAAGAGTCCGACGTTTCGGCGACATCTTGGCACCATTGTCAAGGGAAAGTAAAATAAATATGTGATTTCAAGAGTATTAACTAAGAGTTCAGAGTCATTAATTTGCATAAGTTAGACAAAGACCTTTACGTTAGCACGAATTGAGTCTGATTGTACATTTAAACACGGTTGTAATTGTTTAATGAGTAACATCTCGTTAACGAGACAATCAAACTTGTTCTGGCATTTCTTCAACACCTTTAAGCAATTGCGAATGTCATCCGGAACCATGCCTGGGTGCACGTCTATTAAGGCACTGACTGGAATGTGAATCATATATGTAAATACAAAAATTAATGAAAGAACCATTTTTGTACAGTCCGTTTTCCTTTTTAATTCCCTGGATGGTTTTATGGAGTACTTTTTTCCAGGTTAGGAGCATATTCTTTCGTGAAAATTGTGTCTGGCAAATGATTCTTGTTCTCTCGTTTTCCCGAGCTCCAGTGACCGCTGCATATAACATGTTTTCTCCAGTTAATATTTTCGTTTATAAGAACCTTCCTATATCCTTTTCGAAGCTCAGGATCACTGGGCAAAGTGTAGTACGTTATTCCTTTAGTTCTGTAGTTATTCGTACACAAAGAACTGCCACAATTCCAATGCCAAGTTTTCGTACAAGTCGCCATCTACAAACTGAAGTGCACTTCCGTCCGGCAAAACCGATAATTAGTGCCCAGCTTCCACCGTATGAAATCAGGCAATAAAGGTACGAATGGAACTTTTTCACGCCAAACACAATGGATAAAGCCTCTTTCTCTATTTGAGAATAGTTACGCTCACTAGCCGTGAGAGTTCGAGAGGCAAAAGCAATAGGCTTTTCCTCGCCATCTTCCATAACGTGGGAGATAACCGCTCCTATCCCATAGGGTGATGCATCACAGGCCAGCCGAAGCGGCTTCTTCAGGTCATAATGGACCAGCAAAGGGGATCTTGTAACTGCTTCTTACTCTTTACAAATGCACTCTCGCACTCCACCGTCCACTTCCAAGGTCGATCCTTTTGCATAAGGTCATGGAGGGGATTATGGAGGGGAAGAAAATGCCCTTGGCAGGATTCAACCTGATGCCATGTTCTTGTAGGCGCCCAAAAACCTCCTCTAGGATTGCCAAATGTTCCTCAGGGGAACCCCCGAAACCAGAATGTCATCCAAGCGGCATACTGTGAACTTTACCCCCTGCAGAAGCTGATCCATAATCCTTTGAAAAATAGCTGGTGCGCTGGAGACTCCAAACGGCAGCCGTTTGTAACGGTACAACCCCTTGTGTGTATTAATTGTTAGGTACTTATGAGAATCTACATCCAGCTCAACCTGCTGATAGGCGTGAGATAAATCAATCTTGCTAAATACCTGTTCCCCAGCTAAGGTCGCAAACAAATCTTCTGTATTAGGTAAGGGGTACTGGTCCACATCAGCCCATTTGTTTACTGTCATCTTGTAGTCACCACACACTCTCAGGGAACCATCTTTCTTGGGGACCAACACCACTGGGGCAGCCCAGTCACTTTGGCTCACTTTGTAAATGATCCCCTCGTCCTCCAGTCTCTGGAGCTCCTGCTCCACCTTTTCTTTAAGGGCATATCGAGCGGGCCTTGCTTTCAGAAAGATGGGCTGTGCACCTTCACGGACCTCAATGGAGGCTTTATACTGCTTTATGAGTCCATAACCTTTCTCAAACAGGACGTCATACTTAGCCAGGACCTCCTCTACAGCAGGCACTTGACACACCTTGAAAATGATGGACCAATCCAGTTTCAGTTTCTCGAGCCAGTTCCGCCCAGGCAACACAGGCTTTTCGCCTTGAGCCACCACTAGAGGTAGTTGCATTTCCTGGGTCTGATACTTCACAGCGACTTGAAGTTCTCCCAACAAGGGTAATGGCTCTCCCGAATAGGTTTTCAAGTGGAACTGTGTTGGCTGCAATTTGAGGTGCTTAAACAAGTTCTTATACTCCACCTCAGAGACAATGGACACCGCTGATCCAGTGTCAACTTCCATGCTGACTGGCTTACCCTCCAACAATATAACTGAACTTGAAACCTAATCCACCTTGTCCTTTAGACTTGAGAGTGTACAATCCCAGTCTAGACTGCTCCTCAGTCGTACTCGCGGGTAAACCAAACTCCAAATAACGCGTAGATTGCACTTTCCTTTTCTTATCGCACATCTTAGCAAGGTGACCCTTCGTCTGACACTGGTAACATTGAACCGACTTGGCCCAGCACCCTGATGGGGAATGCTTTCCACCACAACGAAAACAACTCACGGCTCCCTCATGCGACTGCCCTGGACTCGCATATTTGCCGACCTTATTGACGGTATCATCCACAGGCACACTGACGTCTCGAAAATCTTCCTTGTTGGCCAACTCCATGGATTGTGCTGTTTCAAACGCTTTCTTGAAAGTCACGTCTCTCTCCGCCAACAATTTCTTCTGAATTTGCACGCTTTTCAATCCGCAAACGAGGCGGTCCCGTAACGCTTCTTCCAAAAAAGTTCCAAATTCACACTTCAACGCCAGTCGCTTCAACTCAACCACAAACTGAGCGAACGTTTCGCTCTCAAGCTGATTTCGACGATGAAACTTAAAACGTTCGGCTATCAAAATAGGTTTAGGAGAATAGTGTGCCACCAAAAGCTCATTCCACTCAACAAAAGACTTGTCTTTGGACGGTCAGGGCTAACAAATTCGGCATCTGCTCCGATCAACGCGAGAAACGTAGCAACTTGACTTCGTGGTCCTCTTCGACGTAGTTCGCAGCAAAACACAATTCCACACGTTCGATATAGCTTGCAATATCTTCTTTACCATCCACATACTCTCCAACTTGACCTACAAGCGCCATCCTCGTCGCCAGAATTGAGATATTCAGGTCTAAAACTACGACACAACCTAACCATGAGCTAGTTACATTTTTAATGATGACCGCTCATGTGCGAAAACCTGACTTACATAAGAGGTCTGGAACCTAATATATTACAAACAGTGTTTCTTGTTTATTCCCTAACTGTGCTTCCAACACCAAACACATGTATTTTACTTACTTATTACTTTATTACTTCTCATTTGACTGCCTCTTTATTTTCCAGCTATCCAAAACTTTTACGGGCAGCTATTGAAAACTGGACTAAGAACATTATGACAAGCGCCTCTGAACTTTTCCTCTCTTTGCACCTTATCTTCTTTGCTTCCTCATAAACAACAGTGCAGTTCTTACTTTTTGCAAACTATCTGTAATTCCTGCTCTTCATGCATGGTGCCACTTCAGCAACTTATAAAGTAGAATAATTCAGACGCGTACGTCTTCGACGTTAATTGATGTAATCTTTACTAATTGTGCAGGTAAAGTTTTGTGCTCGGAAGTCTGTGATATCAATATCAGCGATCATTGCATGGCTTTTGTGTACAGGAAATTATGCCTAAAAGAAATGACTAGCTGTCACAATACTCTCACTTATAGGAACTTTCGAAACTTTAATCGAATACATTTTCGGAATGATATCGCATCTCAAAGTTGGAACGTGATTACCAACTTAACCAATGTGCTAAGTTTGAAAAGCGTCAAACTCATCGTAAGGGACTCTGAGAACAAGCTAAATGTTCCATTGCCATGCACAAACTACTACGAAAAACCGCCAATCTGTGAAATGGGCGGGAATTTACGTGTCTACCCCGTCCACTTTCGCTTGTAAATAGTTCAAATTCTTGAGAGGTATTGTGTTCGAAAACGGAAGAACTGAGCGCATGTGGAAGGTTGTATAATCGTGGAAAAGCTCTCGGAGAAGACTTTAGAAGGAAGATTATATAAGACATTATCGGAAAAGTGGGAGACTTCACCATAGGTTTCTTCGTGAAAAAAGTTTCCGCGATTCTCAAAGAAAACAGAGTTAAATTTGGAAATCATAATTTTCCGTTGATGCGGTCGTTCCGATTCAAGGAATTACATCAACTTGTTTGACGAAATTGGGCTGGGCAAGCTGGCGGGGCAGTGACTCGGTACTCCGGCCCATTCCACAGATCGGTGGTTTTCGTAGTATTACAAAAATAGCTTTAACGTAGCTTTAGCTATCATGGTGCTCTACTTTGGAACAGTCTTCCGCGAGAAGTAAGAGCAGCAGAGTCTCTGGTACAGTTTAAAACGCCTAATCACACTAGCAGGTTGGGTAAGTAGGTCAAGTCACGGCATTGAAATAAAGATAACTTAAAACTGAACTTAAAACTGGACTTAAAGTACAGTTGGAATTATTTAGGCTTGCTAAAACTTCATCGGATGTTTCATCATCTACAATAATTGACCACGTATGCTTTTTTACAGTGACGTGTTTCTTCTTCTTTCGGTTCCGAAGTTGAAAGAGATTCAGAGAAAGAGATAAATCTACCGGTGGGGCAAGAGCATCGCTAACAACTTTAACTTCGCAATCCAAATGTGCCTCTGAAAACGCGGGTCTAAAACACGGGTCACTTTTGACGGGTCACTTGTTTTACCTTTGAAAAGTAACCCCAAACACTCAGTTTGGCTAACCCTAGGCCTAAACTTGGTTTATAGGCCTAGGGTTAGCCAAATTGAGAGTTTTGGGTTACTTTCGAGAAGACCTGACCTGAAACGAGTGACCATTCAAAAAGTGATATGTGTTTTCGACCCCGCCCTCTTACAACGTCTACGTCAATTTAATTAAAGAAATCATTCCCCGAAAATGAGATAAATATACTATATCCAACGACAATCTTAGTACAAAACATTCAAATTCCCAGAACGGAGGGCATACGCCAATGCAAGTTTGCTGCCGCTCATGTTAAAAACATTACTTCCTTGGCAATCAAGGGGTTTTAGTATAGCATCATTGAAGCCGTCCACATTATAACTGGTGATGGGGTAAGGTAACTTTATTTCAACACGGGTTGATGAGACTCATTAGGCCCCTAGCCGTACATGCAAATATGCCGAGAAAAATATAAAAAATGTCAAAAATGATCGATTAAAATAACTAACATTTCTCACTACAATAAAAAAATTGTTAAAACTTAAAACTCTTGTAAGAATTGGGAAAGATGAATAAACTGTACATTACAAATGTAGCTGTCTTGAGCATTAAATTAAAATCCCCAAGGAGTGTCGTTAAATGTAATCAGTCATCCGGTTCTCTGCTAGTAAGGCCCGTTCCAAACGCTGCTCCATCCATGCGCCGAACCTAACTGATGAGTTGAGAGCGGCAGAAGAGCGGCGTTTGAATCAGTTTGGTTCGGCAGGTTAGGTTTGGAGCGGCCAACAACGTTAAGTTCGGCAGGGTCTGTCGCACTATGCGACGTTGGAGCTGATTCATACGGCGCTCTTGTCATGTGCCGAACCTGACGTAGCCTGTGTATAGCCGCCCACTCTCCGCAACAAAAAAAAATCGGGGAAAGTAGCGTTCCGGAATAATTTTGCATACATTATTAGGTACGTACTAAATGTATCCCTTATTATTATGTATTTAAATATAAGAGGATAAAAGCAAGGTGACACACACTAACATCAACCCGGTGTGGCCAACACATCACGCATGCGCACAACCATTTTACCTGGTCAATTAGCAGCCATGGAAAGCTGTTTCGGCCTTTTGGGCCTCATCAGCATGGCCACATCGGGTTGGTGTTGTCGTGTGTCATCTTGCTTTTATAGTTGTATTTAAGTTACGTGACTCACCGATCTCTTAATGTGATCTACCTTCCCACACGCGTGCCGTGGAGAACAGTTTTGCTGTTCCCAACCCAGCGTTACCACGATGCATGGCATTTCAATTTGCCACTTAAAGGGGTGCGAAACACAACCACCTGGGTATGTTAGCTACCCCATGCTGATGATGCCTAAAATGGCCGGGAACAGCTGTGCATGGCTGCCAAAATTGACCGGTTGAAAATGGGTTGTGCACATGCTTGCTTTGTTGGCCCACACCGGTTGGGTGTTTAGCGTGTGTCATCTTGCTTGTTATCGTTGTTAAATATAAGGTATTATGGTGTATTTAATAATTAGCTCAATATACTCATATATACCCCTATCTAACCTTGTATCCCCTCATATACCACTATATACCCATGTATACCCCTTATTACCTCTATATACACACGTATACCCCTATATACATATGTATACCCTTATATACCCACACATACGCCTTGTATACCCTGATATACCCACTATAATAACCAGGTATACCATTATATACCGCCTGTATACCCTCGTATACCCTGGTCAA
>NC_090888.1:70439520-70441447 GCF_036669925.1 Montipora capricornis | reverse complement strand
AAAGCATCAAAGGCCTAATTTGAATAAAACAAAAAAATATCTTAATGGCGGCCATTTTGGAAAAAGGTGTATGTTAATTAAGGGCCGTTAACAATATCAGCTGTGGACTAAACACGAACAACGTTTTTTTCTCTTGAAATTTGCAAGACAAAGATGCGTACGAAGTAAATTTAAGACAAGATGTTCAGGAGCCACTTTTTCATCTCGATGCATCTCTTCGCATCCAGGGAAATAATCAATGAAGGCTAAAACAGCCGACAGATAATCACTTAAAGAGGCAAGGTCACACAATTTTTGGCAATTTCAGCACTGATCGAATGGTCATAGAATTAACTAAAATACCCAAATAAACAGTTCAAAACTATAGAAGAACTCTAACAAAACTAGGGAAGCCAAGAAGGGACATGGATGGACAAACCTGGAGAGGCTTGAAATGGATTGAATTTGGGTAAATTTGAAAAACGTCGGCACACCTTTTTTCAAATTTATCAGTCTATATCAAATTTCATTACAAAGCTGGAAAAGCATTCTCAGTTGTCATGTGGCCGTGATTTTGCAAATGAAAGATTCTTGCTCTGCCAATTTGACGTTTAGAGCTCATAATTAACAAAATTAAACAAAATTACCTAAAAATAGCGTGACCTAGCCCTTTAACAGTCTCTGCTCTGTGGGTGATTACTTATTAATATGAAGGTTACGTAGACGTTTACACGCGCAATGAATTTGCGTTTGTCGCTTTAACAACAAAATGTTAAAATATTAATTTAAAAAAAGCAGGAGCCTGCAGAGACGGACGTACAACTTCATTGTATTCGTGGAACGGCACTTTTACAGACAGAGTTATTTTTAGATTGATTTAGTTTCCATCTAAACCACACCTTTCCAGCTAATCGCAAGTCTAATTGCATGAGGAATTATTACCAACGAGATTGAGAATGAGCCAAATCCTTTAAGAACTCGTCTAAAATTAGCTTGACCTGTGAAAATGCCGTTAAATAGACCTAGTATTGGAGTTGCAAACTCCTGGTGATGGGCACAATAACATAAAACTATTATATGATTCGGTTTAAACCACAACAGATGTTCAAGGTGTCTGCAACTGCCATCACCGTCGACTAATTACTCCAACATAGTCATTGCTGATGACAAGGATGTCACCTCCAAAAAAATATATTATTTACATCTCACGCACTTTTAAGTTAGTTCACGAGTGGACTCTTGAAACCTGCTTTTAAAAGTAAATTTGACTCAACGTGCACAAGCTCCACATAGTCCGTGCTGAAAATCACATGTAAATCCCCGCTTATAGTACCGCTTTCCATGTTATTTCCGGATTGACACCGGTTGTATGTTTTCAACTCGTTCAAGATGGACTGCGTGTTTGCATCATTTTTTCCCGCGCTCAGATCCATGTTTATCTCTTGGCGCTCAACAACGGTTCCTCGTTTTCCCGCGCGATCGGTTTCGCACAACTGTGTCTCCTTGCAGAGCACCAGCTCCATGTTTCCCTTTGATTTCAGTTGCCATTTGTATTTGCTGTACTGTCAACCAGCGATTTTTTCAATACAAAATCATTCCAGTAGCCCTTTTTTGTCATTTCACAGCATCAGTGCGGCCTGACTGCGCACACATCGTTTCCGATTACACCTTTGAGCCTCCTTTACATGCCGGAAGCGGACGTTCCATCACTTACTTTAGTTGAGTCGTGTAGCTCCACTTATGTGCTTCATGCTGTTTATGCCACAAATGGGCGTACAAACTGTTTCTGTCAGTAATCCGTGAGTAATGCGAGCCTCTTTCGCGCACGCGTCCTTCTTCCAGCACCAAAATTTCATCAGCGTCAACCACCGTGGATAAGCGAGGAGCTATAAAGATGGAAGTTCTGTCCTTTGTTACACATCTGAGACTGTTAAGGATATTCTAAAAC
>NC_090888.1:70392020-70434520 GCF_036669925.1 Montipora capricornis | reverse complement strand
CTTGAGACTGAAAACGGAGATGGAGAGATGCGTTTTTGTTACCAGGCTTTGTCGACGTCTTGGCGTGCGAGAAACTGTGAGCCATGCATAAGATTATGGCGTCACGCGTATTCGAAAATCTCCGTTTTCGCCGTCCACACTAGAACGATAGACTTCCGTTTTCAAAAGTCTCCACGTTTTGCGTTTTCGAAAATCTTCGTTTTCGTGGACCTCCTCGTGGACGGTCATATTTAAACGGAGGTTTTCAAAAACGCATCAGTGTGGACAGGGGCTTAAAGATTCCGTTGGTGTTTATTTTTTCTTGTTTCGCTCGGTGATTGGTCAACGTCATTTTCTTAACCGGCCAATCACAATCGAGCCCAAACCCATTTGTTACACGTATTTTATTTTCGCGTGTTTTTACAATCGAGATCAACTGGCTCGGGTCGGTACTTCAGTGCACATGAACATGCTAATACATGTACCTTTATTCACTTTGGAAACTTTATTAAACTGGTATTTCCTAATCCATGCGCTATGGATGTACATACAGTTATGCTAAGTCAAGTAGACTTAGGGTGCGTTCGATTGACCGTATTCCGGAATAGGAATACATGGAATAGAAGTTAGAAATCCTTCGTTTTTACGGAGATTCACATCAAAATTATCAAACACCTGCTAAAATGCTATTTTAAACATATCTTTATTATCCTTGTCGCTTAAAAACGCCAGAAATACCGTTTTAAATCATCCTTGCACGTACTCTTATTCCGGAATAGGGTCAATCGAGCACACCCTTAGGGCGCGTTCGATTCATTGCCCCTATTCCGGAATAACCATACGTGGAGAGATGATTAAAACGGTATGTTTGGCGCGTAAAAACGAAGGATTTCTAACTTATATTCCATATATTCCTATTCCAGAATACGGTCAATCGAACGCACCCTTAATTTCATACGTTGAGTTCACGTCGATAATAATTGCATTTCAAAATGCCATAAATCCCGTGTGGCAGGGTCTATACTCCAATGCACATAGATTAGCTAATATCTTTTTTGTACTTAAGTTTAAGATCTACGACGCGACGGTAACGAAAACGTCATTTAGAATTGCAATTTCAGGCTTATTAATCTTTTTCGTCAGTATGTCGGTTTGTCAAACTTCTAAAAACTAGCGCAACTTTCCAGGAATTGAATTAGGAGGTGCGGTGTTGAAGCTACGACAGAAAATTCAAATTCGCTGCCTTGTGTTCACGTTCTCCGTAAAACTTGAGAATTGGTCATTTCACGTCGCAGATTTGCCGAAAACGTGAAAGGAATGTACAAAAATGAAAACTGCACGTGCAGTGTGCGCGTAGGTATTGTTTTTGCTCATTAAGGATGGTGTCTGCTAATTCAAAGGTATTTTTGCCCCGGTTTATGATTATGCTGGAAATGCAGATCTTAACAAGTGTTACTGAAATCGAAAAAAATTGGGGGTAACCACGCATTTTTCAAAGATAATTCATGAACAATATTTGTAAAAAGCTTTAAAATACAATGCAATGTATGGGCTTCTTTCTCAAATTGAAACTTCGTTATCTCTGAAAAATGCATGGTTACCCCCAATTTTCTTTTTGGAGACCAATAATACTAAGATCCACTTTCTCTGCATAATTTTAAGCCGCGCGAAAACATCCCTCTATTAGTAAGCATCACCGATAGGAAATCCGAGTATCTCGAGATGCGCAAAACATATGCGCAATAACAATAGTAGGCACCGTCTTTAAATATGCAAAATGTGTGACGTTTTCGTTGCCGTCGCGTCGTTGATCTTAAAGTCCCTAATAGGGAGTTTAAGAAACGAGACGGCCACGGCTACGGCTATGGCAACGACAACAACAAAAAGCAAGAATCTTATTGGTTGAATAAACCAAATTGATCGTGCGGCACGTATTTTTAAACATTTCTCTCCCGTACTCGTCAAAACTACGGTTTTGACGACAACGTGGACAAACTACAGCGAATGTTTCAGTCTCACTCTTTTCTTAAAATCTGTCCGTACCAATCCAGTTTTAGGACACTTCGCCGATATTGTCTTGAGTAATGTAAACAAGATGGAATAATCATGAAATACTTAGAATAGCTCGCTCACTGACTTGTATTTTGAAGTGACGTTTTCGTCGCCGTAGCCTTCGTGGTTTCTTAAACTCCCTATTTTCCTCCCATGCGGACAGAAAGCCTCTGCTGTGGCTCCAATACTAGGTCTGCGGCCCGATTCACACGGTACCGGACGAATTTTCTACCAGTTGAAAATTCGTGCATTTAGGGGTTCCGTTCACACGGAACCACGCTAAACGTACGAAAATTTAGACACCTGACCGTTCAAAAATTTGAAGGCATAAATCAGGGACGAATTTTTAGCCGGTACGGTCGAAAATCTAACCGGCACGCTGTGAACACCTTGGCCGTCTAAATTTTTGCACGACAAAGGTGTGGTTACATGGATGCGTGGTAACTCAGCTACTATCGTTAGTTTCTCTTTCTTGACGCCATTTTGGATTTCGTAAAGTAAATCTCTGCTCACGAAGAGATGGTAAAACCACTGACAAAGGTTTATCTTTAATCCGGTTGGTCAGTTCTGTGTGAAGAGAGCGAAAATATGGCACGGTTCCGAGCGAACAAAATGGCCGGTCAAATTTTTCAACAGGTATAAAATTCGTCCGGTATCGTGTGCATCAGGCCTACGTTAGAGCGTTTGCAAAGATCAAGCGATTTTTAGGCGAATTCTTAAAATACGATCTGGCTTGCGCGAGTGACCATTCTTAATCCCATGGGTACTAATTTTTCATGCTAGACTTGTGATTAGCTGGAAAGGTGTGGTTTTGTGGGAAAATCAATGTAAAAATAACTTGGTCCACAAAGACAATGTACTTGTGCGCTCTTAGTCATTCGCTCCTGTTCTCGGTAGAAGTTGAAACAAAAAATCTTTACGGGCAAAACCATTGTTTCTATTTCAGATTAAAAGTTGAAAAATGTTTTACGAAGTCATTTCCTTTCTTATGTCGTTTCTTTTGAAAGCTCAAAAACAGGTCGGTCAGAGGGACAAAAATGCGGCCTCATCAAAGACGCATAGATTGGAAACTTCCTGAATTTTTGGTATTTTGTCTTCTATGCGCCATGAAAGTACACGTATGTATGCATCGTAAAATTAGCCAACTTCAGATTGGAGTGCAAGTACCACAATACTCGTCACAAATCGTTGAAACAGACACCGTTTCTGTCGAATTTTCTGGAAAAATCCTGAGATTTCGACTTCACACTGTTTTCCCAACTGAAATGTGCCTTCTCCCTCCCCAATGTTGAGCCACGCGCGTTTTGAAGCACTGAGACCACTGTGATACCCAAATCAACATTGGGGAAGGGGAAACCGCCACAAGTGTTTCAAGATTTTTGACGAGTATTGTAGTTTTCTGTACTGAGCACGCGCATTAAGATTTAAGTCTCGCATTGAAGTCTCGCAAGACACTCAGAGACCGGTCGTTCTTCGTGGCCGCCCCCAAATTATGGAACGAGCTTCCTAGTGATATCAGGGACCTAAATTCAATTAATAAATTCAAGACGGCAATCAAGACTTATCTTTTTTAAACAGAGTTAACTGAATAGAGTGTAATGTGAAGTGCTAGATTTCAATCCCATATGAACCATGTGAGCGTTAGCCCTACAGATGGAAACGGGCCCACACAAGGACAGAGAAAAACTCTGACCAGGGTGGGAATTGAACCCACGACCTTCGGGTTAGATCTCCGCCGCTCTACCGACCGAGCTACAAGGTCAGACGGGAGCAGGCCGTGGGAAGTGAAGATGTTAAAGTCACGGCAATGAACATGTACAAGTACAAGGAAAGGTTACGTTTATACAAACGTTGGCCGTGTAGCACTTATATTTTAAACAGAGTTAACTGAATAGAGTGTAATGTGAAGTGCTAGATTTCAATCCCATATGAACCATGTGAGCGTTAGCCCTACAGAGAAGCCTTTTTATAGTGTTAAATTTGATGCTTTTCGATATATATATATATATATATATATATATATATATATATATATATACATATGTATCTTATATTTTTTGCTTGTATTTATATATTTAAATTGACATTAACATTTGTACTTTTATATATTTGTATTAAGATCATATTGTACTGCGCAATTGAAAATTTATATTGATAATTGCGCAATAGAAATTAATAAAAGTTATTATTATTATTAAAAATAAAGTTATTTATATTAATACTAATAATAACAATAACATGTGCATATATATTTTTGTTTTTTTTTTTTTTTTTTTGTTTTTTTTGCTTGTGTAAATGAACAATGAACTTGAACTGTTTTTTATAATTGGAACGGAATATATTTTTTTTATATTGTTAATAATTTCTGTGTTAACTGACTGATTTTCAATAAAGGTTTTTCTATTATTATTAAAAAAAAAAAAAAAAAAAATTATTATTATTATTGTTATTATTATTATTATTAAAGAACCAAAATTTTCGAAATGCGCGTGCTCAGAACTGAGAACTCGTACTGGTAGTCGTCCTCATACTCCAATCTAAAGGTCGCTATTTATTTAAGGAGGCTCAAACCACTTTTAACCGACTGCACTATTTGAAAGGATTGAAGTCACCCCTAACAAGATGCACTTATTGAGGTGATGTTTGAGGTTACCATGGCAACAAAAACCCAACTAAAAACTCCCTATAAATTGTCTTTAAATGCTTACATCTCAGAAACGAACTCTGTGACCCCATTTTTTATTGCTGAAAAGTGATTAGCAGGCTAAGATAAAAATCATGAAAAATTTGAAGGTGGCCATGAATCTGCTAGAGAGAATTTTGTTCTGACTTTTACAGAGAGTTTTATCTTATAGGTTGATGCTTTCAGGGATAGACGACATTGGAAATCTAGAGACAATTACACGATGTACGTAGATTAGAAGGTCACCAACGTAATATTCCCATGCACCGTATTCAAGTATTCGTATAGCGATGATCAACAGTGTTTAATTCAAGGCACCCATTCCGAACAGCGCGGAACTACAAGTATTTAAGTCAAACACCCATTTTAAACCGGTTAGCTTTCAATTTTGGTGATGGGTATCTATTTAAATATTATGAAAGCTGGCGATTACTCAGCGGTTTGTTTCGATGGTCTAGTAGTTATCAATGATGCAAAGGTTGCTTGTGGTCCATGTTCATCCTTATCGACCTTCATGTCCCTTAAAAATCTTGGAACTTAATAGCGTGCTTTTTCAAATTAATTGACAAGAAAGCTTTTAAGTATAGAGTTATCTTCATGTAACCGAAATGAAAAAGGAAATGATGGTCCTTTTCGTCTATCCCAAATAACGCTCACCCAAAATATGGGGCATTTTCAGATGGCTCTTTTGTTGCCATGGAAACCTATTAAATTAAGTCACATTAATGAGTGCATCTTGTTAAGTAAATGATTGGTGTTTCATTTGGTACCATAATACCTTACCTCAATGTGAAACCTTGTTATAAAATTAATCCTCCAACTAAGACCTTTCCTCACAAATTGTTGAAACCGGTTTGAGCCATCTTAATTTCATACGTTAAGTCGATGATAGTTCACCCCTTAATCTAAGCTTAGCGATAGTTCGTTTATATTGATACTGTTAATTTTTAATATTGTGTAGTGTTAGAGTTAGATTAGGAATTTCACCCTCTGCAATTACTCTTCGTACAGAACCTGAACCTGGCCTGGTAAATTACTTGAATCCGTCCATTGCCAGGCAAAATAGTTTGATCCGGGCATCGTGTAGTTTGGCAATTTTCGATAAAATACATTCTTGTAATCTTCTCCCTTTTTCTGCCATTCCAACCAAATTTTGTCCAGGAATGAGTGATGAAACACCACTTCTGGTGCGTTAGAGGAAGTAGATGAACTCCACATTGTACCTCCGATGAAGTCGTGAACATCGCTGTGGTAATTTTCGCGAACTGTACTCTCGAATAGCAGAAAATCGTTTAGCGGCAGCGCTAAAGTTCTTTTAACGTGCTGAGCGTTTCCGGTAAAGGAAATGCGCGAAAAATTTCTTTGCAGACATCCCCCTCCTGAAACGTCTAGGAGATGCCATTTGTCTTTGCTGAACGGCCCATCTTCAACACAGTGATCGTAATGATTTCCGTCTCCCCCGAGTCCATGCTCTCCCGAATTCCAGATGTCTGTATACCCAGCACTTCTCCACCAGTAGTTCGCAACCCGGCTCCAGTTCCAATAAGGCACGGTCACGCGACAGTCGATCCTGCGCAGAAGGTTCTCAAACTCAAGCAAAAACCATCGATGCCACGGCAGGAAGATGAATGGTGTTTGGTGAAGCAGCTGGTCTGGAGCATTGATATGGAGGGCGACGAGCCTTTCGTAATCCAGCTTGAAATAAGGATTCACCGATGCAGTTTTGTAAGCGTAGATATACCGTTTCTTCTCCTTGATATCCATTTTTGTGAACTCCTTGCGCACGCGGAAACATTTGATTGGTTTTCCGTTTTGACATTCACAACGCTCCTCGCATCTGTTCAGCACATAGCTCCCCTCTCCGCACCAGATGACTTCAGCTGCTGCTCCATGTTGATTTAGAGCGACTTTGTTTTCCCGCTTGCCCTCCGGGAGCCAATAAAGCCAAGCAACATAGATGTATAAAAAAAGCAACCTGAAGGCGAACTTCATCCCGGAAAACTGTGAAAAAGGGAAACGAATAAAGTTTGGCGTTGTTTTGAACTAAATTTATGGTGTCCCCGACATACGACCGTTTATATCTTAACCGGTAAGACAGAGTTGAAACATACCTATGACAAATAAGTTATCAGCATACAATTAACAATTATTCACCGAAGTGGAGGTGAATAGTACTTGGATAAGCACCTCCGGGCTAGCCAATCAGCGCGCGCCAAAAGCACTATTCACTTGTGTGGTATATATTAATGAGGTTTATTTCTTATCGGTGAGATGTAACATCACTGGTAAGTTGTCGGCTGTAACTGAAAATTGCAAATAATCTCCGTTGAACCCCCAAAAACGAAAATACACACCTTTCCTAATTGAAAAACATTCACACAAGGAAAAATTCAGTGCCTCAAGGCGAAATTTCACTGATGTACACCTAATTTTGAGCACTTAGGAGAAGACAGTTAATGTCGTGCATCCGATAGATTTTTTAATGGCCCTTGGGGGGTCATTGAGACTAAACTAATAGAAATTTGTTTTCTTTCAAGCGTTTGATATTGTTTCTGCGAAATTGCATGCTATTGTGATTCGGTTAACAAACTGAAAACTCTGACACAGCAAGCTTCTGGCGAGCGTTCTAAATCAGTTATAGGCGAAGCCGGCTGCTGCTGTAAAGAGCTATAAAGTGATCAGTATCTGAAATGTTTAGTTCACTAAAATATTGTTTGGTCTTTAATAACTATCCCAGCAGTCAAAAATGGTCGATGATGTTTTCCTTCATTTGCATGTTACCCATTTACGTTGAAAGACTGAATGAAAACAAAATGTTTGCTATCTGAAGGGCAAACATCGGGTTCAGAAGACTTTTTTTTGGTGGAGAGCATTTGACTGAGTCATCGTAGTCAATGAAGCAAATTGGGCAAAAAGAGGTTTGAATGGGCACCGTTGTACAGGCCTCTATACATTTTTTTCATGATCTGAGATGACCGACATGCTCGACTTAAAACTGAGTCGGAACCTTTTTTTATTGACCAGTAGATACACGAGTAATGAGCTAGTCTTGGTAAAACGTGAGAATAAGCACGCGTGAGAAGTAAGTTCGGTAAAACCGGGTTCAACCAGACAGAGGATTTTACCTACCGGTACGTCAATGAAAGGTATCACTTACAGATGTCTCCAACGGAAGAAGTTCATTTGAACATCAATCGATCGGGTTTTAGCTATGAATCAAGTCGTTCGTGCAGCAGTTTAGGTCTTTCGTTCCATTTATTAGGAAGAAGATGAAATTGTTACGTTTGCGTGCTAAAGAAAACGTTACTTTTGAGCGTAAACGACTGTCGCGTTTCCAGGTTTTAACTCGACGATGGTGAAACTTTTCAGTACCCGTCCTTAACCGATTAACAGAAAGTTATAAATTCTTGGCACAAATTTAAAACCTATTATGTCTTGAATCATTCTAATTTTCTTGTTAGTCCCATCTGGGAGGAAAACAAGAATTACTCTATCGACTCGAACTTGATTCTTACAAGTATGGCAAATGGTGTCACAGTAAAATGGCACAACATACCTTTGAAAAATGGCGTCCTTTATAGAAAACGGTACTTTCTGTCCTTTGGCGATGATGGCAAACGGAAAAATGTTTCAGGGACAGATGGTCGTGAAAGTAAAATGATCCACCAACAATGAATTAATTTTCACAAGGGAGCCAATTAACTGTTCTTTTTTTGTTAAATGTATTGCTTGGATACACGCGAAATGTAAAATAAGATCAAGTGAAATCGGGAATGCCAACTGCATATTGCTGCAAATTGACGGCAATAAAGTAATAAAGAAAAAACTTCAAGAAAAAATGGTAAAAAAAGGTAAAGTAACTTTATTTAACGTCGGTAGTTCCTTCACTACGAGGCTGGTATCAATGGAAGCCGACGGCGCGCCCTTACGTGAATTTGCCTGTGAAAATGCCGTTAAATAGACCTAGTTTTGGAGTTGCAAACTCCTGGTGATGGGCACAATAACATAAAACTATTATATGATTCGGTTTAAACCACAACAGATGTTCAAGGTGTCTGCAACTGCCATCAGCGTCGACTATCTGTAATTACTCCAACATAGTCATTGCTGATGACAAGGATGTCACCTCCAAAAAAATATATTTATTTACATCTCACGCACTACTAAGTTAGTTCACGAGTGGACTCTTGAAACCTGCTTTTAAAAGTAAATTTGACTCAACGTGCACAAGCTCCACATAGTCCGCGCTGAAAATCACATGTAAATCCCCGCTTATAGCACCGCTTTCCATGTTATTTCCGGATTGACACCGGTTGTATGTTTTCAACTCGTTCAAGATGGACTGCGTGTTTTCATTATTTTTTCCCGCGCTCAGATCCATGTTTATCTCTTGGCGCTCAACAACGGTTCCTCGTTTTCCCGCGCGATCTGTTTCGCGCAACTTTGTCTCCTTGCAGAGCACCAGTTCCATGTTTCCCTTTGATTTCAGTTGCCATTTGTATTTGCTGTACTATCAACCAGCGATTTTTTCAATACAAAATCATTCCAGTAGCCCTTTTTCGTCATTTCACAGCACCAGTGCGGCCTGACTGCGCACACATCGTTTCCGATTACACCTTTGAGCCTCCTTTACATGCCGGAAGCGGACGTTCCATCACTTAATTTAGTTGAGTCGTGTAGCTCCACCTTATGTGCTTCATGCTGTTTATGCCACAAATGGGCGTACAAACTGTTTCTGTCAGTAATCAGTGAGTAATGCGAGCCTCTTTCGCGCACGCGTCCTTCTTCCAGCACCAAAATTTCATCAGCGTCAACCACCGTGGATAAGCGATGAGCTATAAAGATGGAAGTTCTGTCCTTTGTTACACGTCTGAGACTGTTAAGGATATTCTAAAACGTAAAAAATAGTACATAAATATTGATTGTTGCAAAAGGAAAATCGTTCTAGGAAACGCCATTTCTTTTCTTTCTTTTAAAGATAGCAATGATCCAAAATGTCGTAATCTGTCGGCTGTAGTGCGAGGGTTAATTCATATCATTAAACGAAGTGATTCAAGGATTATTCAGTGGGATGGGGAGGGGTTAAGTAGCAATCGCTAAACTGGCTATACATATTCGCCATGTTATCGAAACTCTGTGCTTTTCCAAACACTTTTGTTGGTTGTTTCGCCCGCTGTGCCAGTCACAATGGGTTTGAGGTGCAGGGATGGTGCAGTGGTGAGAACACTTGCCTCCCAACCACCAATGTGGCCCGGGTTCGATTCCCAGACTCGGCGTCATGTGTGGGTTGAGTTTGTTGGTTCTGTACTCTGCACCGAGAGGTTTTTCTCCAGGTACTCCGGTTCCCCTCTCCTCAAAAACCAACATTTGACTTGATTTGCGTTAATTGTTAATTTCACTTTACAGTGTCCCCAATTGGTGCTCCAGCGCTAGAACAACTAGACACTTAAATAAAAAGTTCCTTTCCTTTCCTTATGTTGCTACCGGGCATCAGCCCTTACCATTTCTGTAATAGAATCCAGCGATGATGTTGCCTCGTCGTACATCAGTATCGGAGGATTTTTCAAAATGGCCCTAGCAATAGCTATTCTCTGTTTCTCTCCGCCTGACAGCTTCAAACCTCGCTCTCCAACCTGAGTTTTATACCCTTTGGGCATGCGCAGAACCGCCTCATGAATCTCCGCCATCTTGGCTGCTTCGTAAACCTCCTCGCTAGAGGCATCAATGCGACCGTAGTTAATATTGTAAAACACGTCATTGTGAAAAAGTACCGTGTCCTGAGCAAGAAATGAAACCAGTTAGCGCTCAGGATAAAAAAATGGCTTCTTTAAATGTTCACCAGAACGAAAAAAGGTCAAACTGGCGTAAAGTTAGCCTGCGTAGCTGGCGGGAGGCAAATTAACAATAATAGTCAATTCACAGCAAATTAGTAATTGTGTATATCAGATAAATTTGGGGTGGAAGACATGTGGGTTTCACAGCGCACCTCCCCATTCTTAAGTAGACGTGATTATAGCAGTCACAAATTAGAAATTCAAGCAGTTGCAAAGCGTGAAAAATAAAATGGTTGAACGGAAACCGGGAAACAGCAAGCCCGTAGCAGCTAGTCGAGAGGACGTTGGGGCTATATGGCATTAGCTGGCCAGTCCACCTAGGCGCATTGCAGGGGGGTGGGGGGGGGGGGGGGAGAAGAGAAGAGTGGGAGGGGGTGGAAATAAACAGGTTACCTCAACATTCAGTATTAAGCCTACTTTCAATTTATATGCAATCCAGCCATCACTCATTAAAAGGAACTCGTAATTTTGCCCCCGCCTAACATTTGTACAGCTTCCTGTGGCCTTAATTCTCTTACTTATTTCACAGCCAAATGTTAAATCGCAAGGCTAAACGATCACCACTACACTTCATCTGATTTCACCTCCTTCTGTCGGCTAATTACATCGTATGAGTTTATAATTCTTTCCCGAAATAATTACATTTTATCCATTTTGTGTTTTTAAAAAGCCCGCAGCGTAAATGAGCCGCAATGCTATTCTGTAAGTTGGAAAATAAGTACAGTGTTTTTAAGGGGGCTGCATGATTCCTCGCGCGGCAAACGTTGTCGGGCTTTCTCTCAGCAGTCTGTAAAAAAACACAGCCCTTCTCGGCTAGCAGTCAAAAATTATTGGCCCGCGCTTTTCAGTTCTCCATCTACCCCATCCACAATCCCTAAGTATGGATTACCTGAGGTACCACTCCAATCGCTTTCCTCAACGAGTCCATCGTAAGATCTTGAATGTCATGTCCTGCCACGAGGATGCGCCCGTCAAGAGGATCATAGAAACGATACAGTAACCGTACAATGGTGGATTTCCTGAACAACAACATTTGATTCAGAAGAAGAGCACCACTTCACTTAACGAGGGCTGTATTCTCCCATGCGCGCCGAAAAGGTTGATTAAGCTACATGCTGGCTCTAAGGGAGCAGGGTGCAGCAGTGCAGTGGTGAGAGCACTCGCCTTCCACCAATGTGGCACAGGATCGATTCCCGGATTCAACGCCATATGTGGGTTGAGTTTGTTGGTTCTCTACTCTGCTCCAATAGGAATTTCCCCGGGTACTCCGGTTTTCACCTCTCCTCAAAAACCAACGTTTGATTTGATTTGTTCTGATTTCAGTTGATTTATAGCCTCCCAAATTAGTAGAGCACTTGTGCTCGGTTAAATAACCTTGAGACTTAAAAAAAGTGACGATGATGATGATGATGATGATTATTATTATTATTTAGTGACTTTTCATTTTGTGGTTGTTGAAGACGCCTAACAAAAACAGACAGACCCTGTAGCTTTCCAGATGAGGCCGTCTGTGATTGGAGAACGAAACAATAGATGATACAACAGAAGCAATGCACCTACAATTGTAGCCATGATGACAAAAGAAGCTACCGGTCATACATAGGGATCAATGAAAACAGCAGTCTGGAATAGGTACAGGATTACTCCAAAAAGAGACAATTAAATCAAATGTTGGCTTTTGTGGACAATGGCATACCGGAGTACCCAGAGAGGATAGGAAACCAGCCGGAGAACCGGCAAACTAAACCAAAAGATGGGTTTGTTTTCTAAAGAAACTGGTGTCGCGCTAGTCAGAGCGAAAGATTCGCCATGACGAAGGGCAGACGCTCGAAACGCCGGCTTCCAAATTTCAACACAGTGCGGGTCAATTTACCTCAATCAACTCGTTTGGTACCTAATTTTTGTTTCAACCCACCGATGTCGTGTTGCCGGGAATCAAATCCGGGACACAACCCCGCTTCCTTGCTTTGAGTTTCTGACAAATTTCGCTGAGAGTTGACGACCAGGACCCGGTTGTTCGAAAGACGATTAACTTAATCCAGGATTAGCGTAAACTTTTGTTTCACGTTTTCAACTTTTTGGTGAAAGTTTCTTTTGCTTATTTTTCTTTTTCAAGATTGACGTCTTCTCATGTAAAGTTCTGCCGAACAGCATTTGGGAGTAGAGAAATAAACTGCTTGGTTAATTTTTATACTGGGATTAGCGCTAATCGGCTTTTGAACAACCGGGCCCAGGAGAAGACAAAATTTTCAGCACTAGAGACAGGCCTATCTCAGTCGGTTAGTGCGAGGCCTTCTGAGCTGGAGGTCGACAATTCGACCCACGTCTATTTTGACTTTCCTCTGATAGATCCGTGTATTTGTACTTTTGAATACCCGTAAAACGGAGCATTAATGGAGGAAGGGAGGAAGGGGGGGGGGGGGGGGGAAATAAAAAGTGCGCACCGAGGGCCACAACTTTATCAGTAGGGAGCTTACGAAACGAGGACGACGACGGCTACGAGGACTTCATTTAAAAATACGAGTTAGCGATATTTATATCACTACGAAACTATTTCATGTCGTTTCGCGTTAAAAATGTGTAGTAACTGTCGAGGAATTAAACTGGCATGAGTGGGTTGGAAGCGTAGAGAGAGAACTGAAAATTCATCGTCATGTGCTAAAGTTCTCCACAGAACCATGAATTTGGTCATTTCACGTCGTCATTAAGGAGATGACGGCAAAGAAATGTACCAAAATGTAAAACGCACGTGCAGAGCGTGCAGAGCCATTGTTTTTGCTCACTAAACCTATTGTTTTGTAGCGTCGTCGTTGCCATCGGCGTCGTCGTTTCGTAAGCTCCCTAATAACTCCAGTTCACTGGCACGTGTTACCCTCGTAAAATAAGGACCTTTGTCTTTACCTTTACTAAAGTTATTTTAAAAATTGATCATTTCGCTAAACTAAGCCCTTTTAGACAATCAAAGGCCTCTTATAATTAATACTTACCCTTATTATTGAGAATGATCATTCGTAGGAACCGAATCTTTTTTAAATAATCGACGGGAAATGGCTTAGTTTGCCTGTTTCTGAAAAAAACCGTGACAGTCCAAGAAAAGGAATTTTTACGCTCCTGGCCCCAGTGGCTCGATGGGTAGATAGCGTTATCCACTGGATAAATCACTATCCACTGGATAACTCAATTGGTTTTGCTTGTGTTTGTCTGCTGGATAGTGATTCATCCGGTGGATAGTGATTTATCCGCTGGATAGTGATTTATCCGGTGGATAGTGATTTATCCGGTGGATAGCGTTATCCACCTTTTGAACAACCGACGCCTGGTTTTCTGTTACATACCCAGATCCGCTGCCTCCTACGATAGCAATCTTCTTTCGAGCAGGGACGCTAAATGTCAGTCCATTTAGAATATTCTGCCCCGGTACGTAGTTAAAAACAACATTATCAAAGATAACATGGGCTTTATCATCACCAGGGCTAAGTACGAGGGGGAAGGCTCCAGGCTTCACCTGAAAAGAGATGACATAATCATCGTTAATTCATAAACGGTCTCCCTTTACAGTTTTCCCAAGTATGTTCGTGGGTACAGCGCTTCTTTATCTTTCTCGTCTCCTATATATAATAAGGAAAGTCCCTTTAAACAGGAGTGCTGTTTACAAACTGATTCATGGGCCATACGGTGTGTAATGAAGGTCAATTACTTTCGTTAGATAAAACCTCGGTTATTCGAGTTTAAGCAACGACTTCAGCTACGGCAACGACAACGCCAAAAAGCAAGAACATTATTGATAAAAAGAGGAAATTAACAAATCGAAAGTGGTTCAGCGTTCAGAGCGTTAGCCTGCACGCAGGCGGTTGGATGGTCGAAAAAATCGGAATTCGTAATGAGGTCGCCATCTTGGATTCGCGCGGCTAGGTCTGGACCGGGTTGAGGGTCGACAAAACGAGCGAGGGGAGGGGAGCGGGTGTCCATATTGTCACGGGGCCCAGACCTATCCCACGCTCTTCCAATATGGCGTCTGATAGTGTTTCGTGGCGACACAACATCTACCGCCTGCATAGCCTGCTATCAGAGCGTGAGCAAAATTATGACACAAAGAAAGAGCAAGCGTTGTCTATAACTTTCTCGCAGTATGAGTGGTTTATTTCCCAAAATGGGCTTTCCTGATTGGCTATTACATTGCGTGACAAATTGACGCGAGCATGACGCGTACAGCATTGTCTAGACTCTTATCGACGACGGCAAATTAGCCAATCAGATTGCGAGATTACAAGCAAATTGTGGTAAAAAATAATCGTGCTGCACGTGCGGCACGCATTTCAGTGGATGTGTATTCTGTATTCCACCACACAACAACCTGGAAATCACCACGGTTTTTACGGCGACGCGAGCATACAACAACTGCAAGAACCCGCATTCGTTTTCTACCTTTCCTTCAAAACCATTCGTGCCCATCCAGTTCCGTGAAAGTTCGTCCAAATTGTACAACGCGAACATGCAGAACGAAAAAATCGCGAAGTATTTGCGATAGCGCCAAGTTCAATCTATTTTGGAGTGACGTTTTCGTCGACATTGCCGTTGTCCTGGCTTAAATTCTCTCATTTGCTTACAACCGCAGACAGGTTTTCCCTAAGTAGATTCGTTCGCACACCACTTCAAATGTTGCACCATTCTTGAAATGGCGACAGAGAGGAAAGACAAAATCTCAAGGCAAAAAGAAAAAGCAATTCACAGGATATTTCCGTCTCCTGGAGCAAGAGAAAAGAGACTGAGAAAAGCAGTATCTGGAGCTGGAATATCTAACACACAACAACAGAATATATAGATGTTTCCAACGTCACTCTCCTTTGATTATATTTCAGTCAAAATGTGTACTTCGGTGGCCACCTTGGTCAGTATACTCTGGTGATGCAAACGCCTTTAAAAAAACATCACATAAGCTATAAATCTATGGCCCAGACTGTTTTCTACCTTAATGTTTGAGGAGACCTTGTGAAGATCGAAAAGTGTTTGCATGTCGACAAGTGACTGTCTGATGTCACGGTAAACAGATCCAAGGAAATTCAGTGGAACAGACAGTTGGAATAGCAAGCCATTTACCATAACCAGGTCTCCTACAGTCATAGTACCTGGAGAAAGAAAAATATAGACAATGCTTTATACAGTGTCAGAGCTTTTGCGGCTTTCCCGTGTGGTAACTATTGCCACAAATTCTGACCCTTCAGGCTTCTGGGCCCAGTTGTTCAAAAGCCGATTAACGCTAATCTCAGATTAAAAATTAACTAAGGAGTTTATTTCTCTACTGCCAAATGCTGCATGTTCAACGCTGATATTCGGCAAAGTTTTACATTAGAAGAAGTTAATCTTGAAAAACAAAAGTGAAAAAAATAACTGAACTTTCACTAAAAAGTTGAAAAAATAAAACAAAAGTTTACGCTAATCCTGGATTAAGTTAATCGGCCTTCGAACAACCGGGCCCTGAACTGGCCCAATCGCGCTCGCTACAAATATTAGTGATTTCATAACTGAAGTAACGCTGAAATGTTTTTCAGGCCTGCGAACAGGTTAATTTTAAGTAGCTTACTGTTTTCGGATTACGCGGTGGGGAAAACCATTTTGAGATTACTGGACACTAGGACACTTAAGCCGCAATCGAAACAGTCCGGCAAATTCGGCCATACTTTCTCGTCACACATCCTTTAGTGCAATCTTGCAGACTAATGGGCAATCGGTCAGGACTGGACCAAAAAATAACCGACAAAGTTAGGCCATTCTTATAAATTTTCTTATGCCATTGGTTTTTTCCTCTTGTACTGACCGACTACAACCAGGGTCTCTGAGGATGACTTCGGTGCAATATACAAAGGGGCCCGTTTCCCGGAAGTCCTCCTTCCTTCATGGTCCACGCTCGATAAGTTTCGGAACCTTAGAGAAACGGGCCCATGAACACCATGAGTTTATTTTGGGAGGTGGTTCTGTGAGGGCGCGGCTGAAGTTGAAAGCGCCGAGAGAAAAATATCACAACCTCGGAGCACTTTTCAAACTTTGAAGGCAGTTTATTTTATCCTTTACTTTTATCCACGGCACTCTGAGGCCGCTGTAATTTGACAATGACTACCGCCATACCTTTCAGAATCTGTTGGCTAGCGAGCACCATGATTGCACTGAGGGAAGCACTAAAGATCAAATTCTGACCCCAGCTTAAAAAAGCTAAACTTGTAGTCGTTTTAAGCGACGCTTTTTCATAATCCGCGAGAAGCTTGTCGTATCTCTCCGCTTCGTATTCCTCATTGTTAAAATACTGAAAAGTGAGAAGAAAAATGCAAGGCAACTGAAATGACTAAGAAAGAATTCCATGTATCGGGTAAATTCAACTCTACAGAAAAGCCAGCCATTACAAGAAACCCTCCACATCTTGCTATGTATTTGGTCGCCTCGCCTAACATCATTTTCTACATTACAGTACACAGTCTATAAAACCATAGACTTGGAGCGGCCCCTCTTAAGGACTGCATTTTCTTAGGTACATGTTTCTTGCATCTAAAACAATCACATCCAAGGAAACAAAGTCATGTCTGAATTTCAACTCAAATTTCTTCCATGGCCATGGTAAAGAAAATAAAGAAATGGCAGCAATGTTGAAGGAAAAAGATATTCTTGTTCTACTTGTTTCTTTTTCTATTCATTATGTTCAAAAACGTTTTCGGAGTTTCTCTTTGTTAGAAAAACAATGGAAAGATGAAGTATGTTAAGTGGGATTCAAACCTACCCTCCTGACTCAAAGACGACATCCGCTTCAGTTGTCTGCGCGGCCAGCGAGACTAAAGAGGGATTTTCCTTAAGGAAACCGTTTTAAAAATGTTGTGTTCGTGACCGAAGACAAGAGTCCGCGTCCCTCACTGTACATAAGTAGCGAAATTAAGCACGAGACGACTTTGAGCCAGAGCCACAACCGGGACTAAGTGAGCTGGTTTCCTTTTCAACTTTACTTGACACTACCACGTTGATATCGCTACGTATCTTGTCTCTGTAGGAAAAATACTACTGTCCTTGCATGGGAAATGTTCACTTCCAGTTTGCGTCTGCGGCTCAAACACGTCTCGTCTCGTCTTTCTAATTTCAGCTGTATGATATGACGTCAACACGCCGTCTTTAATTAAGTGACCTTTGAACAAGAAATCTCCGAAGTGAAGGGCAGGGTATAGACTAGCTATAGCCTCTTGTTATGTTTTTACTGTACCTTCACAGTTTCATAGTTAATGAGGGAGTCAATCGCTTTGGAGCCCGCTTCATTATCGGCTTTGTTCATCTGTACACGAAACTTGGTCCTGAGGAAGGTAACAAGGGATCCTAGTAAACGATATTTCGAGGCCAAAAGTATCGTAACAAGGTAAATTGATCACTGAATGAAAGAAATGAAACGCGGGATATAGACGAAATGTAGAAATGATCCTCGCAATTAACTAGACAATTTAAGCAATTGTCTCTTTACAGACACCTGAATTCAGTAAGCTCCAACGGAATTCGAACCCATGACCTCTGGTGCAGCGCTCTACCAACTGAGCTATGAAGCCACACAGTTGGGAACAAGGTCAATTTGTTGTGCTCATGACCTGCTCTAAATTTACCACTAAGAGGGATATGTGAGCCCAAATCTCTCTTACGGCACTTAATTGACATCAACCTTGTTTGATAAAACCAACGCAGCACCAAAATTTCTTTAAAAACTAACCCTATCACCCACGAGTGACGATGGCCGTTTTTTTGCTCGTGGAGAGCTATCCGGATGGTTGGCGAATCAGGCTGCCAGGCGTAAACAATGGAAATTTGTAATCGATTTCTGATCGTCTCAAGTTCGGCCGGCGCATTCATGCATTCGTTAAATGATCGTTAAGGAGCAGGCGCATTCATGCATTCGTGAAACAAAAAAAATTATTACACTGCATTTGTAACCACTTTATAGGCTTGATAATTCGCTATATTACCTCCCTGACGCAGTATCTTACTTACTCCACGAGCTTACCACAGGATACCTTTGATTATACTGAAGACGCATAATTCGTCTAGGACGAACTTGGGCAAAAATGTTTTCTTCGTCTGTGAAAAAGACAGGCACAAGACGCATAATGCGTCTCGATAAATATCCAATTTCGTACGTCTTCCAAGACGCACTAAACTAGAGAGTTCGTCCAGAAGCATTTTTCGTCTTGTACCCGTCTTTATACAGTACTTGACGAACCTAACAGACGCAGAAAAAATGTTTGCCCAAGTTCGTCCTAGACGGACTATGCGTCTTATAGAGTTCGTCCCATCTTTACACTTGTCGGATCACATGAGAGACGCATAATTCGTCTGGATGGATTATGCGTCTCTCGTATAAAAACAGCCAATAGTATACTATACAGTATGTTAAAGAATGAATGAACTATACCTCCATTGTGTAACTAAAAGAGTGAATGCAGTGTAAGTGGCTATACAGCCCAGAGTAAGGAATGCAAACTCTTTGCCACAGCGGTAAGTCTGAAAAAAACATTGATGTCAGCAGACACAATAATTATTATAAACAACTTCAAACTTCACTAGTTCATTCAATTTTACCACAATACTTGAAATGGCAAAAAGAGAAAAAAGGAAATGGTCACATAAGAAGTAAAGTGGTCCTAATATCTTTCAGAACTTCTTTTAATCCTTTTTTTTTCAATTTTCTGCAACATCCACGTTAGGCAGGTAGCAAACTTAAAAAGGAAGACATTGTATTTTTGAGATGGAAAGGATAGCACCATCACTCAAAAGCCTTTTATGGAGAGAAATTAAGTTTGATGGTGAAGCAAAAGAAAGTTCACAGCCAGCACATGCCATCATCAGCATGAAAAACATGACAGATTTGTTTTCAAACTTTATGCTGTGCAGGGGCGTAGCCAGGGGGTCCTGGGGGGTCCTGGAGAGTTCTGGAGAGTTCTGGGTGCCCCCCCCCTCCCCACTTTGTGACAGTCAACAACATACCGGTAATACAAACCATATCTGTGAAACTGGAACAGAGTAATTTATGTCACCTGGAACTTACCTTATCTATGCAGCTATTTTGTAGGCTTGTCCCTCCCCCCGCACTCACTGCTCACTTGAAAAATTGTCACTTTCACTAAACACAGTGTGGATATCAACTTGACAAACCGGTAAGTACCCTGGGTGTGAGAGAGTGTGATCCCCCATTTGAAAAATCCTAGCTACGCCCCTGAATGTGTGTTGAGCAGTTGGGCGATTCTAAATTTATTAATGTGCGCTCAATCTTCGGCTCATATACCATACAATTATTGCACTAAGTGTAGCCAAGCTGAAAAATTGTGCCAGAAAGCAAAATTTGCAAGTACCAGGATATTCAAAATTTCTTAAAATTCAATAAACAATTATTTCTTATTCCATCTGTGGATGTCAGATCTGGAAAATGGTTATGCACCTCATTGCCCATTTACGATCTCATGCAATGTGTGCTCGTGGAAAATCTGCTGAATATATGATAGCAATTTCAGAGACTAAAACCATTAACGTCCAGCTGCCATTTCACCTTGACTTTCAGAGGCAATATGAGCAAAAGAGTCTTAACCAACCCCTGTCCCTTGGGGGTGAGGGTGAAGCCACCACCGAGATTCTAGCAACAAAAGCAATAAACCGCTGAGACATGCAAGTTAATAAAATTAATATTACAGATCAAATACTTACCAGTATCCCAGATACAAGCAGAACTTCGAAGAATGTTGGAAAGATATTGAACACCAGTGCACTCAATATGAAATTGATGCCTCTAAAAATAATAATTCAGCAACCATAAATAATTTCATATTTTGAGGGCCATAAGTTAGTATTGCTTGTTACATTCTCCCTCCTTATATAAGTTACTGTATCACATTGTATTATAGATCAAACCAAGTACAAAACTTGGAAGAGGCTGCAAGTACTGTAGCCTATATTCTGACCTTCCGGCCCATTTTCGGGTCCGAAGGTCTGTAAAGAGATGGCATTTATTTACCAGTATAATATAACATTACTTTGAAAATAACTATTTTGACAAAAATATAATGACAACTTAAGCTTCCTAAACACATAGGTTACTTCCTGTTGTTAGATGTTAAATACCTTGTTCCCCTGTCAATGGCTCGGGACAACGCCCCTGTCTGTCTCTTGACATGAAATTTCATGTCCAGATTATGGAGATGGAGGAATGTCCTTCGTGCAACACTACGAATGGACCCCTGTGCCACTTTAGCAAAAACTGCATTCCTCAGTTCATTAAAAAGAGAGGCACTTGTACGGGCTGCTCCATCTAAAGCACACAGACATAAAATGGATTGGAGTAAAAAAAGGAAATTAATATTGTCAGGTTTCCCTGGAATGTCAAATAACATTAGACAATATGGCATTACAATGACTGTAACGTTGTTTTCAATGAAATAATACATGTATGTCATTACTTTGCATCTGCAAATGCTATGAAAAGGCAAAACCAGTTGACTATAGACTGATGTGCAGCCGAAAAGTTGAACCAGGGGTCACTATGATCAAATTCAACTAGTGGTTATAGAACGGGTCTTGACCTTGGGATCTCTGGATCTCAAAGCAAGCACCCTAACCGTTGGAAGACAAAGCCTCGTAAAAGGGAATCATCGTCAGCATCATCATCTAACTCAATCCTAACTCACAGTGACCACCACTGACAAGACAGTCGCCACCAAGAACATTGACTACCATGGTAGTTACCTGTAACATAGTTTCATCACTGTCATTGTCATAAGCCTAACATTATTACGAAGGGACAATGAATCACTGACCATTCACCACATTTCGACAATGAAAATAAGACCTGTGCTACAAAGTCAATACTTACACCCCAAAAGAAGTGCAGTCAGAACAGTGAAGATGGTTCCTTCGGTTGTTTGCATGACAGCAGTCGGATCTAAGTCATTGAGGTAATCAATAGCATACTTAAACAGAAAAGGGACTTGAACATTCACCAGCTGCAGACAAAAAAAAAATTGGAAATTAACCTGACACTGGTACAGCAGTTAATCGTTTCAATTCTAAGAGTCACAAGAGTTTCCCTGTCTATTAATGCCAGATGATTTTATTTGCCAATAGGGTATGTTCAAGCGGCATCTCTTTCCAAGCAAAAACCCCTCTAACCATTTCCCTTATAAGAATGACACCTGTATATTTTCCTCTGTCTTGCACCAGGGGCCAGTTGTTCGAAGGGTGGAGGGCGCTATCTGGATAATCACTATCCACTGGATAACTCAATTGGTTTTGCTACGTAACACGGTTTATCCACTGGATAGTGATTTATCTGGTAATAGCAACTTTATTTATTCAATACACTGAAAGGGAGAGATACCAGAGGTTATCCCAGCCTATACAAGGGTATCCGCCCGGATGTAACTGATCTAGAGTCGATTTTGAAGAGGGATGAAAACCAGAGTACCCGGAGAAAAACCATTGGAGTCAGACTGAGATCGACTGAAAATCAGTCCATATACGACCTCAAGGCCAGAGTTGAACCTGAGTCACAGAGGTGGGAGTGCAGTTGATAACCACTTCAGCCATCCTGACTCCCCCATGAATAGCATTATCCACCTTTTGAAAAACAGAGGCCAGATGATTTAACCCATCAACAGGAAAACTCAGGATTGAAAGGGTTAAATTAACGTTTTTATAGTCTTGACTGGTATCAAGCTAATAAACCTTAAAACATTATAATTAACATTAAAGTATTAATTTTGCGTCAGGTCACAATAATAATAATTGATATGTTGAATATTTAATATTATTTTAGTTCTACATTGTAGCTTGGCAATTTAGCTCAGGGTTTACAGACTGCAACAAGTAGCCAGTTGCCAGTGGGGACTGTCTAATATTACAAACATGAAATTGCACATATATTTCCCCTTCTTTGGGTAAACAATGAGTTTATTTTTAATTTCAATATTAGAGTATTTGAAAAACTGTTGTAAGAGCAAGTCCATGATTAATCTTTTTCATGCATGTGATGCAGATTGCATTTTGTAACACTTCCTCCCCAATTATGTAATGCCCTGCCAATAACTTTTGAAGTACATGTAGATGCCTGGGCTAATCAATGTAAGTGGCAGTCACCGCTGTCTTTTACAAGGGTTTGAATAAAAATCAAGGCAGAGAAGCCGGCGGTGAGAGGCAAATTTCTGACAAACAGATGGCAGTATACTGCCAGTGATCGGATTCTAATGAAATCACTGCTGATAATTAATTTGCAGTGAAGAAGCTTAGGATGTGGAGCATGTCTACAGTACCTTAGCACCAACAAGCAGAACAACTGCAGCCACCACTCTCTTCTTTAGATCAGGTCTGTCTTTTGGCCATACATGCTTTAACATTCTCCTGAGTATTACCCAACCACTGACAGAAGATACACCCTTTAAACTTTTAGCAGTTATATTCGCACCAGCATGGTCACCGTGCTGTCGCCCTGCAACAAACAGTAGCCCTTGCTGCAGATAAGAAAAAACAGCCACTATTGGTAAGACTGTAATAACTATGATTGCTTCAAATTCTCATCAGGTAATGCACTTCATTATTACAATACTGGTAGTTACATTTCGACCACTATTATATTGCAAACATGAACCATTTATAATGAAATGACAGGATTAAAACATAACCTTAAGGTCAATGGAAGGTGTGGTGGCCTCATGGTTAGTGCGCTTGACTCTGGATCACATGGTCCGGGTTTGGGTCCTGGCCGGGGACATTGTGTTGTGTTCCTGGGCAAGACACTTTACTCTCATGGTGCCTCTCTCCACCCAGGTGTATAAATGGGTACCGGCAAATTTAATGCTGGGGTTATAGCCCTGCGTTGGACTAGCATCCCATCCAGGGGGGAGTAGAAATACTTCTAGTCGGTTTATGCTACAGAAACCAGGATAAGCTCCGGCCTAATGGCTCGTAAGCAGACTTACCTACCTACCGTACCTTATTATTAAGGTCAATACATGTACATGTAGCTAACCTCTTCCTCCCCTGACCCCATTTGCATAATTATAACTCATTGGACTCCTTCCACTTCCACTATTGAGATTATTTTATTCTTTAGTTCATATGCTCCTACAGGTATAAAATTGCTGTTATTTTTAGTATTATTTCTTCTGGGTCCAATAAAGCAGGAAAAAAATGTGTACAGTCATGTACCTTGCATGAAGAAAATTTGCTGTTAATTGTTTGTAATACTTTTGAGGTAGCTCCTGTATCATATTGCCTCAAATGATGTGCACTTGTTCTCTACAGAAAATGAAAGTGAAATTTGTTAAAAATAGGCAAGGGGAATACTGGGTGTGAGACTTAATAGGTTTTACTCTTTCTAACGCCAGTCTAGAGACGATTTTACTCATCAATGGCAGGCAGTTAATTAGGAGTCAATGGATTAAATAAATCAAGTTCTATTTTTCTTTGAAAACTATAAAATTGTCATTGCCAGTGTGCTCTGTTGTCAAACTGTCTCTTCTAATTTTGTGCTTTATGTAGAAAAGACTCATGACATGAGAAATTAGGAACAGCAAGAGGCAAGAGACAATAGCAACGTTCACTGTTACCAACCACTGAGGTTAAATTTCTTTTGATACTCAAATTTGACAACCACCAAACAAATAATATTAAATCACCATTTTTACAGCCAATAAATCTCCTGTTGGTACATTAATAATAATGGTTGATGTCACACAAAATATTGCAGCTATACCTAGGAAAAACAAAATATTAACCTGCAAGCAATGGTTGGTACCTAAGACCCTATGCATAAGCACAATACCGGTAAATGACTCAAACACAACACCTCAGCAAAACAACTTGGCAAATGGCTTTAATTGCCTCTAACCCTTCAAGATGTTTTTTTTGGGTAGATTTTCATATCTTTTAAGAAGTCATTTTCGGAATTTTTTTTATGAGCGCTAAAAGTGAAGGCAGTCACGACTACTTTTTCACCTATCGTTCGCATTAGTCCCCCACTCAGCTAAATGTGTCTATTTATCAAGCGTGACGCAAGAAAAGGACATCGTCAAGCTTGAGTTGCTCGAATGTCCTTTTCTTTAAAGGCCTGGCCAAACGCTCACAACATTTCAATGCAACATCTTGCAACATTGTTGGGCACAACATGTTGCGTATGTTGCAGGTCATTTTGTTCCTTAGGTTAATTTGCAACCAAACTAGGTCATTTTGTTTCAACCTAGGTCATTTTATTTTAAGCTAGGTTGAAATTGATAGTAGGAAACATCAGCAAAAACCCATCAATTATTAGTAAGTACATGTAATATATTGGTTAGTAAATTGGTCCTAGAGGAAAGGGGATGAACTTAGTGCAGCTTAGATTTTCATGAGTATTTTATAATCCCCAATGGTTGTTAAGTCTAGGCACTGATTTCAAATGGTTAGCATTAAGATTGAGGTTAGGCATACAATGCATGATAACCGATTGTACCTTTCTTTCTCAGAGCTTTTTAGGACATTGTTCATTGATGAATCTCCTTAGGATGGCAGAGGGCAACAATATCGAATTATTGTCCAAGGAATAGAAGAACTGAACACATACATGATGTACTGTTGATTTTTAATTTGCTTAGTTATTTCCTCTATCTTTTGCTTACTTTGAATTCGTATTAATCAAAGGCAAGTAAAAACAAAACTTTGAAAAGTCAGGAAAAGGGTTTAATAATCTATTGATTAGAAGCCATTTTGAAGGCTCTTGTAAGTGTTATATCTTTTGAATTATGAAATAAAATATTTGTTATTTTTTTTCAATTTTGCTGAGTCTGCTTGTAGTGATAAATCCAAATTTTGTGATTATTTTGGGACAGTCCCCTTCAAGTTCTCCGATTTGAGCAAGTAGCACATTTGGATGAAGGGGCGTTTCCTTTTCCATTTTATTAATTTTCAGCGCCACATAATCCTGAAGTTCAAACCTCTTCTTTTTCTTCTTCCCTTTCTGGTGCATGATAACTGCAAAAGACAGACTGCTGGCTGTCTGCAAATAGCGCTGACAAGCAGTATTTAAGTTGAACACCCATTTCAAACAGTGCTGATAAACAGTATTTAAGTCTCAGGACCCATTTTTGAGCGGTTAGCTTTCAATAACTGTGATTCAGGGTTAGTCTGTAGTCCGCGGTCTGCATTTGGCAAGTGTCAGACACCGCTCTCCTTTAATGTCAAGCTCATCCTGCCACTTTTTCAAATTATTCACCATTTTCCTGCTCTGCATGTGATGTAGCTGTGACTTGTCCAATCATTTGTGGCTTTTTAATTTCTTTTCTCCGAGAGATTCCAAAAACCACTTCATACGGCATTTTGCCAATTGTTCTGTGAATGGTTATGTGTTTTTTTACCAGCAGTTTCTCCAAGATGATGACACCAGTGGTTCGGAGACGAGTTCTTTTCTTTGATTAAACTGTAAAGGTTATCTTTTGTTGTTCTATTTGCCTGTGCCACCATCTTTTTTTCACTGTGGGAACGCGACGTAACAAAACTTAATTCGCACAATATTTGACTATTTGTCCTTCAGAATCAAGAGTCCACCTCTTTCAAACCATTTTTGCTTTCGTTGCACTGGAGACTGATCGGAGTGTTTTTCATTCTATTTCAGATAAATTTAGCCTATGGACCCTTTAACTTCTTCACAAAGTTCCATCTTCGGTCTTTTAACTGTGTATGAACTGAAATTTTTCTAAGTCTCACTTTATGTCATTTACGCATGTGCGAAATGGTAGTTGTCGTGAAGGCTTGGAAATAGCTTAAACTCATTGGTAGAAAAAACATCTACATGCTTTCAGTTGCTGATTCGATGGCTTAGCGGTTAATACAGAGGAGACGTAATCTCAGATGTCCTATGGTGCGAGGGTTCGAATCCTTGGGTTATGGAATGTTGTGAAAGTTCAAGGTAAGAGACACAGTCCGTTGGTAGTAAGCAAGGAAGGGGGAAGGAGAGAGAGAGACGGTAAGTGGACGAAGAACGGAAAGGTGCTTTCTTTTTTATTCCCCCTAAAAATCCAGGCCCCATTTTTTTAAATTACATCCCCAAAAAAAAGGGAAACCCTTTTTCAGACAGTTCATAATAACCTAGGTTGAAACAAAATAACCTAGTTCAAAATATTTTGACCTAGCTTGAAATCATTTTGACCTAAAGTACATTTCAAACTACAACACGTACGTTTGGCCACCCTGTTGTGATACCGGGTATGTTGCGTGTGTTTGGCCAGTCCATTCAACACATGTTGCAACATGATCATGCACAAATGTTGCAAGATGTTGCTTTGAATTGTTGCAAGCGTTTGGCCAGGCCTTTACATCACAGCTAAAAAATGTCAAATATCAGACACTTCTCATTGGCTCGTTCCTAATGAGCCCACGAGACAAAAATTTTCTCCAGCGGGGCTTATAGCGGGCGAAAAATTAAAAATTTCAGTAACTTCAAGCGCTCGTAACAGAATCAGGATTCAATATTTTTAAAAAAAAAATTGCAAAAATGAGTTCTTGAAAGATAGGAAAATCTACCAAAAACGTAAACAAGTTGAAGGGTTAGGGGCACTTTAAGACGTTGGACTCTCAAACTGTGGATTACCCTCCTAATACTGTCAGACAGACAGGTAGATAGCCTGCATTTTAACAAAATAGTCATTAATATACCAGTCAATTCCAAGTGTGCCCAACCCCCCCCCCCCCCCCCCCCTCTTCCCTTCCCGGGCATACCCAAAGCATTTGACGTGAGGATAGAGGAGAATTTGAGACAAAATGAAACCCGTACAGGCGGGCATTTGACTATTGACAAAAACGTTTGTAATCAGTTGCTACCTAGAGAATTTTCGCTCGCCACAATTACCAGTATACGTGTCTCGGCTTTGTACCGAGCAGTAGCTTGAAAAATGCCACTGTTTAAAGTCTGGAATGAATGAGTAAAAAATCAACTGTAAAGTGGTTGTGGCCACTACACTTTGTTCAACTTTTATTGAAAGATAAGTAATCTTGACCTTTTCCTTCATTTTTGCCGTTTAATGTCATCAGTATGTCGTGATGACATCCCTCATCGATCGTACAGTATTTGTTTACATGTTATTAAAACATCAGACATCAGTTTGTCAAAAATAGGTGAATCCTTCTGAAATTACTATTACCTAATGAAAGTTTAACATAAACGGTTGACTGTTTAAATAAAAAAAAAAGAAATAAACATTTCATGACAACTACCTCTAATGCTGGAAAAGGTTTTAAAAGTAGTTCTTTAAGTCTTTACTTGAATTAAAATTGCTTCTTTGCACGGAGGATGGGGTATTTGACGCTTTTTGAGGCCCTAACTGGTGGGGCATTTGACAGTGTAAACTGTCAACATAGAGGGGCATTTGAACATTTTTTTTGTAAACATCAAATGCCAGGGGGTTTTCCCGGAGGGGGAGTGGGATGGGCGCTCTTGGAATTGACTGATACATAAAGCCCTGCAGCATGTGGTGTGGTCATGAACTGAACTAAAAGCTAATTTATAACATTGTTTACATCTACAATTGCTTGAAACTGAATTGGAATCCATGATGAACACTCAAGCTTACAATAATACTTCAAAAACCCTGAAGCAGTTAAAACATACTGTTATGAATATCACTTTTGAAAAAGACAGCTCAGTAGTTTATAATAAGCATGCCGATTTTTATTATTATTAATACATATTTTATGCTTTATTTATTTTTAGCGATTATTTATCTTATTTATCTAAAGTATAATCACTACCATATATATGTATTGTTAATTTTATTACAGTAGGTCCACATCAGCTGTAAAGTTGCTTTTTTTCCTCTTGACCTGCTTTACTAAATAAAGTTATGTATGTATGTATGTATGTATGTATGTATGAGCTGAAATATAGAGCTTTCACTTTAAACCTTTGACCGGCATCCGGTATTTCAGGATGACGGACTTGCAAACTCTATGTATTACATATTTATGATCACTGTTTGTTTATGAACAATTGCAGAAGGGCATTGCGTACATTGTTTACGGACCCTATACGAATTTTGTCCTATTTTTTCCAAGGTTACAGTACACACCGGAAACACAAAGCAAACTAAACAGTCGTAATTCCTCCGTGCATCACGATAAAAATTGACTGATAGCCCTCACCTGAACAAACGGAACTCTGTATAAGTGGATCGACCCGAAACTCAAACTTGTTTTCAACATGAAGCGTGGATTAGTTACTTTCTGCGCCGAATGTAGCTGAAGAAACCCAGAACACGTTCTCCACAGAGGCGCCATCTTCCCTTATTTCTTTCGTTACCAGCTCTCTCAGAGCTATATTTACTTCTGTGACACTTGGCGTGACATTTCGGCCCTTAGTTAGCCTCTGTTTACGTGACGTTGCCGTCATTTTTAATTTTAATTTCCGTCCCGATGGGGGACGTAGGGGAGGGCGGAGGGGAGACTGATTGTTGCGCTGAATGATAAAATTACCTGTTTCATCATAGTTAATGCACAGAGTCAGAGATGGTTATGAAACTCGACAAGTCTTTTTGTTTCATGTTTTTGTCCATATTTTTTTCGTTTACGGTGCACAAAAACTTTCTTTCTTTGTCTTCATTGCCATTGCTGGTGCATGACCTCTTCTCTGTTATTTGAAGCCGATCACATATTTTCTTTGGTGTTACAATATCCATGGAGAGTAATACCCAACTGCACGCTTTGTCCTGATACCAAATAAAGCATTTTAATTTTAACTTTTCTTCTGATACATTTCGTTTTATCCTTCTAGCGAGTCAGTGGACATATAAAGTATTTCTATTTTCAACACAAAACGCGAGCTTTCGTGAATTCTCCGGTGTCATGAGTCACGCAATCCTAGTATTGCACGTGGACGTGCAAGATACTCGTACGCATGCTCACACGCTGTCACTCGTAACTGGTGTTCGAGAGTGATTGGAAAAATGGACATTGGTCGCCGGAAACCTTTACCTTCCAGAACACTTTGACCAAAATGTGGGTCTTCAAATGTTTCCTTAGTATTATTTATCTTATACTGTACCTAAAATCGGCCATAGTTTTACTGTTTCAACAATTTAGACGTTTATATTTCTCAGTCGTATCACAACCGTGCTCTTTTGGAAAAATAAGAGAGGATTCGAAAGGCCTCACTAAACTTCCTCGGCATATCAGTTTTGTAGTTCTGGAGTCTCACATCAGTTTTGCAGACGTTGCTCAACTTGTCGTGTGGTCAATGGCTATGGGAATCCCGTTCATAAGTGTCTATGACAGACAAGGTAGCCATATTTATTATTTTCATGGTGATGCAATTCATAGTAATCTTACAACTCAACGAACGTCATTGTCATTGTAGCCGGCTTCGTCTGAAGTTTGATTTTCTTTCTAGGTGTAGTTAAAAGGAAAACTGCTGCTTTTTCTAGTGAGATCATACAGAAGCAAAAGGAAGTTTTTAAAGAGGAATCCAACAAATACACATTTGTTTTGAGGACAATGGATGTGAAGTTCGATAACGATTCTTTAGGTAAGCTTCAAGCAGCATTTGCAGTTACCCTGGAAGCTTGTGTGAACGCCCAGACGCAAGCTTCGATTCGAGTTTGAAGGTGTTATAATAATCAGGAATTTTTAAGATAAAGATATCAAGGTGTCCTGTTTTTTTTTTCCTCATTGATGCGTATTTAGTTCTCAAATTTCATTAAAGATTTCCTTTGGAAAACGTCAAGATATATAAAAGTAACGCAAAGCATTTCCGTTTAGTTCACCATGTCCTTGTCATGTGATTTGAAATGTAAGAATCAAATTATCAAAGGTACATTAAAATTGACCCCGATCGTTAGTGTAGAGTACACTAGTGCTGTTTGCGTTATCCCAATTTGCTTGTGCTCTGAATTCACTACTTGCACAAATCAATTCAATTCAGTTTAATTCAATTTTACCCCCCAAAAATCTGCATAGGCATTGTTTGCGACTTCTCTTGGGACATTTTCATGTCCCAGGAGAAATTGCAAACAATGGTTATGCAAAAGTTTTGGGAGGGTAATAGAGGTGTATTATGGGATTGTGCAAGTAGTGAATTCAATAGTTGCTGCGATATTTTTGCGACACACAAATTTCGTTCAGTTTTTCTGGTGTGCTAAAAATTGTTTGCATGCAGAATGCCATATGTAAGGGTCAAAGGTTAAGCTTATTTAACCAAAAGTGTCATTACCTCACACTGAGAGAGATGGTGCTTAACAAATCCATGCATGTTCTGAAGGTTGTTTGCTCAAAGTCCAATGGTTAGAATTTTGTTCATTCAACCGGATTTGTGGCTTGGATGTCTTAATTATTGATATTTTTAACCTATTCTTGTGTAGTGGTTGTACTAGAGAGTATAGGTTAGGGTTATGGCTAAGAATAGCCCACAAGTTTTCGATAATTATATTAAAATTCAGTCCTAAAGGAAAAGCATCATCTCGAGGCTCTGGGGAATGAATATCAGGATTTGTATAATGCACTGGTCAACTCGAAACTTCAACATACATGTACTCCCACCTCCCCCCGCCCAGGCCTTTGAACTTTTGAAGACTGGATCGTTCAAATTCCTGCCCCCTCAGGCCAAAATGGTGTTCAAATGCCCTACCCTATCGTCGGATTTGTCTGCCATACCCTACTGAAGAACAATAAATATTATTAAAAGAGTTATTCAACAAATAATTATTAAGGTCACGTGGACAGTTTTAGCCAGATAAAGTTAAAAGACGGGAATACTGTACAGTGAAAACACTTTGTTCTGTGTTCAGGGAGGGATTATCTCACCTTTTTACCAGAAATTCATGCCTAGGTAGTAATACTGCCTCCCAAGATGGTTTAACTTGTCTCGATAAATGATGCTGCCTATGGCATTGCAGGTAGTGACAGACACATGGTTCATTTAGTTGGCAGACGAGTTGAACAATCCTCTTAATTTCTTTTGTTTTACAATTTCTCTGGCCCCCTTAGATCATTCAGTTCCTTGGCCGGGACCCTATTTATTTCATAGCATCGGTGTGTCTAACCAGTTGGAGCAATATAGCTTATCTCCACTGCAATTTATGTGACACTAAGCACATTATCTCCCTCTGCAAGGATAATGGATTGCAACATTTGGTCACATCCTCCTCATGTGTAGAGACTTCAACTGCAACTTCTGAAGAAAACTTCTTTTCCTTGTATGCATACATGTAAATATTGGAAGAATCAAAACAAGAGAAGTTGGCAAAAGCATTTCATAATCTCTCACTACAGTGTACATGTACATGTGTTTTCTATTTGCACGGTGAATCCTCTGAGTTAGCAGTAAAAGACCAGGTTAAATGTGACTCTGAATTTTGTGATTTACTGAATTACCGTCGTTTTTACAGTTTGCTGACATACACCTGGGAATTGATGGATTAATGATCTTCTGTCCCAGAAAAAAATTTCTTCACGTCCATTTCCTGTAAACCCATATTTTTAGCCATATTTATTGTGCTAAATATGCCCTGTCATTAATTTTGAGCCATTTAACGGTATAACAATGTTGTACAGTTATTGGGTGACACTCCATAGGGTGCAAGTGGTGGAATTATGTAAAACCTAATAATGTGCTTCTCATTTTTATCCCAGTCCCAACACAGGTGTGTATAAGTTTGCTATCAGAACTTGATGGTAAAGGGGATATTATAGAAGCCTCCAGAGAATTTTGCAAAGGAATCCAAACAAAAAGAAGAGCAATAAAAGAAATGGAACCAGAATTTTTTAATGACCTTCTTAAAGGTACAGTGATAATTAATAATTAAAATGTATTTCCTATTTTTTATCACCATCATGGTCGTCTCATCATTCGTGAACTTTGTTGATTATATAACATGAGCATTGAAGTGCTAAGTTGTTAACTTGAAAATGATTTGAACCAAAGAATAACATACTACCTTGATGGAACCTGATCCTCTGGGTAAGTGTAGTTAACTACATGTATGTAAGTCCTGAGAAGGACTTGTCTTCAGATTGCATACACTTGTCAAGTTTCTCTATTATTTTTATGCCTGTAGTTCTATCAGACTCTTGTTCCAAAGTTGCTTCCAATATCCCTCTTCCTCTTTCCCTCTTTCAGTATTCTCATTTATAGGCATTCAACTATACAGAATAAACCAAGAATAAAACAACACAGTAACCATGCAAACTGGTTACATTATCATAATTTTGGGGGTTTATAAATTCTAGAAAGACAAACCAGAAAAACCTAATGAAAACTTTCAGACAAAATAATACCTCTTAAGGTCAAGTTGTTATTGATAATCAATGAGCCAGGGTGAAATTTTACTGCGTTTTTCGTAATTCTTTGGAATCTTACCTTCCAGCACTAAGCTCCAAACTGTGTTTTGGCCTCCATCAGGCAAATTTCCAAACATAGCCGGGAAAAGCGACTCTGCCTCCGGAAAGTACCGGTAAATTGGAGTTTTTGTTTAGTTCACAGCTTGAACACCATTACATGTTTTTAGAAATACTTCAGTGAAAAGATTCATACAGATCCCATCGCTTTCCATCAGCATCAAGTTTGAATACACAAATGTACGGTACCGTGGGAACCAAAGATGCTGATTGGTGGGTTAGGCACACATTAGTTGATTTCATCATCTGTGGTTGGCATCGCAAGTTTGATTGATGGAAGCCAAAATGCTGTTTGGCCATTGACGCTTGAAGATGAATTCCGCAGAATTATGAAAAACGCAGTAAAGACCCTGATTCTTGGTCTGGCCGGAGTTGTCACAGTAGTCTGATGCTCAACAAACTGAGCCAACTGGTCGGCAGAAATTTTATTGCTATTTTGTGGAGCTCTTTCATATGACAAATATCAAGTGTCACAACTGGCCTATTTAAAAACCTTGACTGTCCCAAATTTCACTAATGTTCTTTGCTATTTTTCCATGCTGTGCTGCTCTTGAGTAGCAAGATTGACTTGTTCTTTATCCCTGCTGTACAGCTACCCGTGGAATACCTGATCCTGACCTTGCTTTCAAGTTTGGTGATGTGCAGATGATGATGGGATTTCTACCATGGCAAACCAGACTAACAGAATTTCTGTAAGTTTCCTTTACACTCTACCATGTACATCCTTTAATAGCCCTTTTCACGGTAAGTTTTTCTCATTTGTATTACAATGTAATCTAGCATGTATGTGAGGCAATTTCAGGCTATTCTGTAGTTTTAACCCGAAATTGCCTCGCACCCACATTAGATTACATTGTAATGCAAATAGGAAAAACTAACCGTGAAAAGGGCTATTGCAAATTCAGTTGGAGGTCAACAATACAGTCTACTGGTCACATCTGAGGGTTTTCTTTTATCATAATATACATGAAAAAAAATTACTCCATTCTGAGTAGCAGAGAGAAATGCAGTTTTCAGGTAACATATAGTGTAGAAAAGAGAGAATTCAGTGCAAAAAGACGTAATAAACCAAGCATTCTGATTGGTCAATGAGCGAACAAACTCAGAGATAGCCAATCAAATGTGAGCCCTGAATGACGCAATTTTTGTGTGATTGCGTGATGGGAGTGCATTGCTTCTGCTTGACCATCTCCAATTATTTTTTATTAAGTAAGATTCACATGATTTTTCTCATGCTGTTTGGACTAAATGAGCACTTGTAAATTTTTTCAAAGACTGCAAATTGCACAAACCTGTTTGTCTGTGAAAAAAATTACTCTTGCTTATTTATTCCAAATTGCACTGACATGTACCATATACTAAACTTAGCTTGAGCTATAAATTGAAGTAAAAAAAATGAGGAAATGATTTTGAACAATCATTACCTGTTTTGACAATAATTGAGTAGGAAAGCACATAATGAAGTTAAGCAGGCTATTTGAATTAACCCTTTCACTTCCAAGAGTGATTGATATAAATTTTCTCCTCACAAGCTGAATTGAATTTTTCAAAGATATACATGAACAATATTTGTAAAAAGCTTTAAAATACAGAGCTGTGTATTGTGTTCTTCCTAAAAAATGTATGGTTGCCCCCAATTTTCTTTTTGGATACCAATAATACATGTACTTACTAAGATATACTTTCTCTGCATACCACGTTATGCAAAAGACAACATTATGTTAATTTTGAATAAATTATTTAGCTGGAACTTCGCTCTAAATCTTTGACCCATGTATAAGTCGAGGGCGATTTTTGGAGCTTCTTTTGAGGCCATAAAAGGTCGACTTATACACGGGTAAATACGGTAATTTTAAACCACGCAAAAATATCCTGTATTAGTAAAGCATCTCGAGATGCCCAGAACGTATGAGCAATAACAATAGTAGGCACCGTCCTTAACAATATCTTGTCATCTCTTTTTGCAGACCTCTGAGAACACATGTCAACATCAACTATGATACTTATATATCCTCCCTACAAAGATTTGGCAAATGTCAACAAAGATTTGGGAAGTGATTCATGATTTTCAATGTTTGAAAATAGAAAGAACAATACAACTAATAGACATATTTTTATTAATACCGTGTGGAAATATATTTACAAGTAAAGTTACATCTCCATAGAATTATGATTTTTGGTTGGTTTTTACAAAATCAATCAGAATTTCTGATTTTTCTGGTCGTCTGTCTGTCAGTTAGTTTGGGTAAGTGTAAAAAACTAGGATACGTTCTAAGCCAGACAAGGACAAAGGAAAGAAATATTGAGGGACCGTTCTCTTCTCAATCATCACCTTGTTTGTTTTTCATGCTATTTCCAGCTCCCTCCAACTGGTCGCCTGGAATTAACTAGTCTCTTTCAAAACCAATTTTAATAAATCAAACTCAAAGACGAGCTACTTAACTTATTATTGTCTGGAAAAGTACTTTGTTTAAAATACATAATATACAGTGGGACCTGTACAAGTAATTTCATTCAAACAGATCAGACTTGTAAATTAGAAATTGAAAGATTCTAGACTAGTCACTGGGAAATAAAAGGCAACCTTTGTAAAGTATTATTTATCATGTTGTAATGTTACAGTCCCTTGCATCTTGAGTCTACAGTAATCATAAGAACCATACAGTACCTTCTAGTTTCTTACAACGTGCCCCCTTTGATTACCACTTCCTTTCAAAACTGTTGTGACAAGTGGCTTCGACCATCATCGCATGACTTCTTCTCAGGTTGTCGAAACGTCAGTCAATGTAACCAACAACATTCCCTCTGAGGACTATTCTCACCTCATCAAGTTTTGATATAATTGCTTTATATTATCACTCTTTCAAGGTGAGTGCACAAAACAGTCCTTCTTTTAGACTTGGGTGAAGTCAGTAATCATGCCCGTATTGTTGTCTCACAAGAACAGAACAATTTTTTAAGCTATGTGGGAGGTTTAAAAAGCCAGATACTGTTCCCAGAAAGTGGGAATGATGTCCCCAGTCTGGTTTTTGAAGCATACCAGTAATTGCATGAATAAATAAACTTTTATTATGGTTCCAAACATTAAAATATGCATTTTAAATTAAAATGTTTATCTATCCATTGTCTGTCCTTGTTGTTTGCTCCTCTGGTGGTGAATTCGAAAATGTTGTTTCATTTTTTATTGCCCTTAGGGCATAGTTTACACTTGTGTCTTCAATCCAGCACCATTTGTTGAAAATTGGCAAATAAGACATTCCTTTTACTTCAACAACCTCTGAACCATCTGAAAATGTACAAAATGGAAAGGAAATTATTAAGAAAATAGTATACTTACAGTGCAACACGCCTTACCATGGCCACCCAACAAACTTTCACATTTGACAACTACATGTAAATACGTCAACTTACAACCGTGAGATGTTTGAAAGAAGGCGTGACTGTCAATCAAATTCGCACACCCTGATTGGTCGATACTTTGTAAAAAAAACTTCGTTAGGTGGGCAAAGTAAGGTGCAGCGCACTATAATTGCTGCCTTTGGATGCTTTTCGTGGACTATGAAACAATAATTGTTTCATAGTCGATTATCAATATTATTGATGTTAGTTGAATGAAATGTTATTAATTCTTCATGAGCTCAGCCAAGAAGCTAAAAAAAAGCTAAGATTCCCCAGAACAATATGCAGTAGGGAGACTGGGACTTGGTGTAAGCAGTGCTTTGTAACAAAGAAAGACAGACGAAGGAGTCCAGTTTTTCGGCCGCGTCTTTGCTCTTTCCCCAGGGAATTACAGATTGCAAGTACGACACTCAAAACACTTGGCCACTCTGCCTGTTAATATCAAAACCACTGTTTAAATTTCATCAGAACATACAGTAATCATTTAACCCATTCGCTGCTGAAGCTGAGGAGTAAAATTTCATGATTAGCTCTATCCCGGTAAGTTGGTAATAGCGGGTTAAAAGCTACCATCTAAAGAGGGGCAGGGTTCTCAGTAGATTTTCAAACAGTCGGCAAAATTGCTGATGCTGAGTACGAGGCCCGTACATGTAGGGTACGAGGCCCGTGCGTAGGGTCGAGCCTCCAGGGTGGTCCGTGGGCATACTTCCCCGGAAAATTTAGGTTTCTGGAGGTGCAATTTCCTGCATTTTGGGGGTCGTATTTCTAGTTGAATCCATTAAATATCTGTAGATTGATTTTTGTCGTTTTGACATAATTACGTAATCACGTTCAACACGTAATACATAATTTCGTTCAATGTGAAGAGCTGCGTTGAAATGAGAAGTGTCGTGTGCTCGCCGAGATGACATTTCGGTTTGGCTCAGATACCAAAAGGTAAACGCAAGAAATAACTGATGTTGCTGATAGCAGTGGCTATCGTTGTGAATCCTCCGCTTTCTTTCCAAATCTTCCCTCTCTGACCAGTTTCACTGGCGGCCGCCATTTCACCTTGTTCTACCCATGCGCAACGTGACAAATGTTCGGTTAAAATGGAGGCACGGCTCGGATGACTGTTTACACTACACTGTACTGGAATCCAAAATAATGGCTCGGTGACCTTTTTACCCGTGTTCGGACCACCTTCCGAGTTGGTCCGAGCACGGGTAAAAATCGAGCACGGCTCGGGTTCAATTTTAACGTTTACACTGTAGAAATCATCGGAGCCGTGCTGCTTTTTTGGGTACACAGACCCCTTTTTTGACCCTGGCCGTACCAAAAAAAGATTTGAATGGAAACGGGGCTAAAAGAACTCGGCCTTCAGCCTTCGGCCTCGTGCTTTCATCAGTTTTCTCGTGTTTGGAAACCCTGATGAAACACGAAGCCCGAGTTTATGAAATATTTATTATTTCCCAAGGCAGCAGGGCAAGTGTAATACTCAAGGTAGATGGCACAGTTCTTTCCACAACCAGTCTGGGCTGGTGAAAGGCATTTATATCTTTTCCTCCAAAACTCAACAAAATGCTTGTGAAAAACCTGAACAATCTCATGGTGCAATTGCCCCAAGAATCTTAAACAACAATAATTTCTCTCAAGTAGATCTATAGCATAAAGGTAAGTACATAAATAGATTAATAATGAAAAATTGCAATGTACAACTCGGTACAGAATCATGATCCCGCCAACAGTGAGCAAGCGGGATAAGAAAATCTACCTACACCCAGAACCAATCAGATCGGCAGGAATCGTGAAACACCGCCCACCCACAAAATGGGGATTGAAAAAAGTGTGATCTTGCTTAGATCTTCTGTGGTCACATAGGACCAAATGGACCAACTGCAGTGTAAAAATATTATCAATTTTATCACAACTAGTGGTTGGTGAGCAAATTAAGAGACCCTAATATTGTTTAAGGTTGACTTCCAGCTATCGGCAGGTCTTTTCTAAGGGTAACGGGTAACAGACAAGAAACGTTTACTCTGCAGGCTATGAACACCAATCCTCCCTTAAGACGAGTATCAGAAAGACAGCAATTGTTCGAGGCATAACTATCCGATAATCTGCACTTAATGACTGAGTGGGAAGGCCGGATGGGAAAATATTTGGCCCGAGGTCATGGCGTACGGACCGAGCGCAGCACCCGCCACCTATTACCCATCACGCGTTACCTGTTACTTGTTACTGTTACCCGTTACCTATTACCCTAACCTGTTGTTACCTGTTACCTGTTACCAGTTATGCGCCGATCAACTCGAAACTTCAACATCCCACCCCCGGCATTTGAACTTTTGAAGATTGGATCACTCAAATTCCCGCCCTCTCGGGCCAAAGTGGTGTTCAAATGCCCTACCCTATCGTCGAATTTGAAGGATTTGTCTGTCATACCCTACTAAAGAACAATCGTCGTCGGCCCCTGTCGTCTTTAATAAAGACCTTTTGAAGACCTTTTTTGTAAGCCAATCACTCCCGAATGCTACATCTCTTCCTTTAAACTTTTCCATCTCATCCAAACATGTGTTTTATAGCTGTTAGCGCCTTCGGCGCCCGAAAAAAAAAAACAATTATTTGAAACCTGACATTTCCGGTTCAAATTTCCCCACCCCACGCAGGCAAAGGTCAAATTCCCCACTCCCCGGGCACAGAAGATAGTCAAATGCCCGTGGTTTGCCTGGGAAGGGGGGAGGGGGGATTGGAAGGGATGTTGAAGTTTCGATTTGATGGCCGCATTACCTGTTACCTGTTCTCCGTTACCTGTTACCAGTTACCCGTAGAAAAGATCTGCCGTCCAGCTATACTAATTAGCGAGCTTACGCAACAGGACAGCTGGAAGACTCAGGATGGCAAAATGACGAAAACTTGTTGCGAAAGATTGGGAATGCACAGTCTCGTGCGACATTTTTTAATCATTCAGCCGTCCTGTTGCGTCAGCTCCGATCCCTAATGTTTGGTAATTAACCAACGATGTTCGAGCAATTTAAGATGAAATGCGCTAGGACTAACATGGCTGGGATGTAATCTAGAATGGAAGAACCGATCATTTTATAAAGTATATAACTTGCAAACAGGGGATCAGATTACCCCACAAGCAATGGGAAGGCAGAGACATAATGCTTTTAGATGCCTTCTGAAGAAACATTCTTTTAAGCTGTAATTAAATTAATATTTCATTTTTTTTAAATGCACATGGGAGGGGTCAGTTTTCAAAAAGGGATAGGAATAGGGTGGTGTAGGGAGGGAATGTGACAAGGAGGGTATAACAATTAATATATGTTTAGGAGATGGGCAAGTTAAATCATAGTTTTAAATTGCCTCTTTAATTTTTATATTGTGCACATCCACATTTTAACAAGCTTGTAAGCTCCTACGTGTTTGTGTGTTATTGCTGTTTTGTGGTTTTTGACAAAATAACACTTCAATTTTACAATTAATGCTATATTGGAAATTTTGATAAAGTACTTATACATGTAAGTTCTTGAACAAAATTAATGCATAATAATAATATTAATTTTACTATCGCACTGTTAATAATGGAGCTCTTAGACTAAATTAATAGCTTACTTTCAGATACAAGATCAGACAGTTCCTCCACTGTAACAAACTTGTTCCAATCATGAGTCCCCGGCGTCACTAATCTGAGAACATACTCTGCTCCCACAATGGCAGCAGCATATGACAAAGCTGTTCGATTGATTGTGGTGACTACTAACGATCCACCTGGCTACAATTAAAATACCAGGAAAAACAATCATTGCTGGGTTTGGTTAAATGACATCAGCACATACCAGTGTCTACCCATACATGTAGGTCCATTGAAAATCATTACAAATTATTATTACATATATTGTTATACCTTTCAGTTACTGCTCAATATTCTGGGGCTTCCAATAAAACAAAATGTCTAAAATTTCAGTAAATCCAATTAATACAATATTGATACTGAGGAAATTCAGCACTGTATGAACTCCTATTTTGTAAATGAAATTTCACTTCTCCTGACTGTATTAATAAAATTATGATACATTATCAACTGGCCAGTGAGAAAATAAGCTGACTCTTTGTTGCAGCATTAAAATGACCCCTTACAAAGGAGTGTCAAAGTATATGGTTCATGGACTATGTTTATTGTAATTATAGTCAACAAATATTGTGTTCCTGATTGATCAATGACAAATGCATAAATATGTTATAGAGTGCAAAAGAGGTTACAGAGTGCAATATGGAAGATGCTATGGACACAAAGTGATGTAGTTATTTTGTTCAGTGTATAGTAAATTAAAAATCGTATGAACTTGCTTGTGCATTTCATGATTTATGGTCACTCCCCATGTTTTGAAAGTTCGTAATTTATGGGCACCGGCGAGTAGAACAACTCGTGCCCATAAATTACGAAATGCAGAACTCATGCCCATAAATTACAAAATGCATACAGTAGTATGCACGTTGCATTCATTAATTTTATTTAAACCATTATCTGATTTTCCACCTGGTAGCACTGTGAACCTTAGACTGACCATGGAGTCTTTTGTTAATTATTAGAAAATAGCAACTTGGGAGGGATTGCTTTAAACCCACCTTTATCAGCTGTGAGCTAGCAAAAAGAAAAGTGTCTATATCCATTACATGTTCAATGACTTCTGAAGCCACAACACAATCATACGATTCTGGTTCTTTTTCAGCAAGCTCTTCAACCGTAACACATTTGTATGTAACTCTGTTCACCACTGTTGGATCATAAGATGCATGTTTTAAAGCGGCATGTATATTACGTGCAGAGGCATCAACTCCTGTCACATTGGCACCAAGTCTTGCAAGTGGCTAGGAAAGAAAACGGTTGGGAAACTCTACAAAAAAGGCTTCACGTAATAACTGAAAAGTTAAGCAAAAGAAGGGCTGAAAACAGGCCACTGGTATTAATAATAATAATAATAATAATAATAATAATAATAATAATAATAATAATAATAATATTTATTAACTTATAATGTGCCAATATCAATATACAATTTCATTTATGAGTGACCTGTATGCCACAGGTATGCTATGCTATACTGTTTAAATAATGTACTTGTACTCAGGTGCAGGTTGTGCAGCAGATTGGGTTAGTGCTAAACCACGATCAACAACAAACACCGGTACCATTGTTTTGTGTTTTTTTTTTCAAACCTGCGCAGAGCCTGTATCCTATTAACCCTTTCACCCCCAAGAGTGCCACTAACAGATTTTACTTTGTCTAACGCCAGACGATTTTACTCTTCAATGGGGAACCCAACAGGAGTGAAAGGCTTAAATTTAGTTGGCCAAGGCCTAATATTGTGATCTAGCAGTGAAAATGTTACAGTATGATACTCAAGTTAAACTTCGTCCCCATTAACCCATTGACCCCCGACAGTGACACTGTCTAACACCAGACGATTTTACTCGTCAATTGGGGGGGGGGGGGGGGGTGTCCTAGGGTGTTTGAGGTGTGAATAGGCTAATGATTGCTCAGGACCCCATTTAGAAAAAAACAGTAAATAGCAATTATTATAGCGTTTCAATCAGGCTTCACTTAGGTGTAAAAATCTGAATCAAAATCTTCTTTAAGCATTTTTTTCAATATCATTAATCAATAAAACTAGAGCAGTTTTCAATTGAGTGTCGAAAGTAATTAGATAATTACTTTGGTTTATGATTACTTCACTCAGTAATTGGTTCAAAGTTCTCGCGCCATTTTTTCAACCAATCAGAAGTGAAACCAAAACTAATCATGGCTCACGCGTGCACATTTTCCCATGCTTTTTGTCGGCTATGTGTAATTACTTCGAGTTTTCATTGGTTTGCCGGATTGTCTCAGTCCTTTTTGATTGGCCAAAGTAATTACTTTGGTTTTGGTTTTACGACACTCAATTGAAACTTGTTCTAATTGAAATACACTGTACAGTTTATTAATAATTATTATAACAAAAGAAGAGATGGGAATCTACTTTGACTAGTTAGTTTTCTTGTTAGCTCTTCAAACTCTTATTGGGTTAAAATTTGTGATTTCAAGTGAAATGAAAGTAGTCAACAATTGTCCTTTTCTATTGTTATTCTCAGTTGGATGATCTAACTTCATCATTGTG
>NC_090888.1:70344520-70384520 GCF_036669925.1 Montipora capricornis | reverse complement strand
TGCATAAATCTTCGCCTTAGTCTTATTTTCCCAATCACAGTCTCGTAGCTCCTCATCATTTACTGCTCTTTCGCATAACTCTGGCAGCTTTGTGCGTATTTTTCGGCCAAACAACGACTCCGACACTGTGCGGCGTTGTTCTATAGGTTGCGAGGTAGTGAACGAGCTCTTTCCTCCAATCTTTACCTTCCGCTTGTGCGATTCTCATACTCTTGAGCAAACTCCGGTTTTGTCGCTCTACCACGGCATTGGCTTGGGCCCATAATGGAGTAACTTTACGGTGTAGAATGCCATTATCAAAAAGGTACTTCTCAAATTCTTCAGATCGGAACTGCGGTCCGTTTTCACTCCTTATGCTCACAGGTAGACCACGGATAGCAAATATTCTCTCAAGACGCAAGATTATCTGGGCTCGACAACTGATGTCAAGATTTCTACTTCATAGAATCTGGTGTAATAGTCAGCAACGGCCAACAGGTACTCCCCATGTGGCATCGGCCCCAAAAGGTCTAAAGACAAGTCCTGCCATTTGCCTTGCGGTTGTTCAGTGGGCATCAAAGGATCTGGTGAAGTAGGTTGTCCAACTAATTGACATCCATGATAGGACCTATGAAAACGCTCGCAGGCCCATACGATAGCTAGTGGCTCTCGCTCAGTTTGGCTGTGTCTGCGTTCAACGTCAGTAAGGCTGCGACTAGCGTACATAATCACTCTGAATTCACCTCCTTGTTTCTCGGCAAGGACAGCGCCCAACCCTACCAGGGTTGCATCATTAATAACATGTGTCACAGACTCTTTGTCATAGTATCTTAGGACTTCTGCTCGGAATAACTCTTCTTTCATCTTCTGAAAGGCTGCAGCTTGGGAGGGTCCCCATTTAAACTCAGCTCCTTTTTTCGTCAACCTTTGAAGCGGTTCTGAGAGAGTTGCGAGATCTGGAATAAATCTTCCACCGTAATTCACCAGACTGAGGAATGACCTACCTTTAGAAACAGATTCGGGCTCTCTTGCATCTACCACAACTTTCACCTTGTCTGCCGCCACCCCTACCCCACGGTTGGAAAGCACATGGCACATGAATGTCAATTCACTCATGGAAAATTGACACGTCTCCAACTTAAGGGTAAGGCCCCGTTCACGTAGGGGCGTCATCACCTATCGCAGTCGCTCGTCATGTCTGCTGGATGACCTGTTGACACTTTTCTGAGGCTAACGATATTCAAACATTGGTTTCTTATACCTATACAGGCCTTTGTGTGTAATGAATGTTGTAATTCCACGAGACTCTTCTGACAATTCGATTTGGTGGTACCCTCACCTTAAGTCCAATTTTCTGAACACTTTACTGCGGTTCATGTCTTGAAGCACTTCGTCGATGGTAGGGATGAGGTACCTTTCAAGCTCAACTGCACAATTCGCTTACCTCATATCCATGCAAAGTCTCACTTCCCCCGTTGGGTTTTGGGACAACCACGACAGGACTGACCCATGAAGACGGGCTGTTAACTTTCTCAATGATATTCATGCTTTCAGCTGATCCAATTTCTTCTCAATCTTGTCTCTTAGACTGAAGGGTGGTCTGCGCAGGGGCTGTACTACAGGAGTGGCATCATCTTTAACGTGCAATAAGTACCCTCTTAGCCTCCCCACACCTTGAAAACATTCTTTAAATTCTTCCACAATGTCGCTGCTTATCATATTTATGGGGAGTTCCTATTCGAAGAACCCCGAGCTCAGTTGCTGTCTTTCGGCCTAACAAAGGCTGTCGTTTCCCTCGAATCACTACAAATTCAGCTTCACAGACGCTTTCGCACAGGACTATTGTTGTCTCAAAAGAACCGATAACTTTCAGAGGCTCACAACACCCAGAAGCATACAACTTCCGATCGCATTTCCGGGATTTACATTTCATTTTCTGGGATTACAGCTCTTTCCATGTCATTTTATCGATTACTTTAGTGCTCGCACCAGAATCGATAAGCACTTCCAATGATACAACTCCAAGTTAAACAGTTACCATCCCACCAATTATTCCACTGTCCACAGTGAATGCATACTTATCGTTATCGCTATCAGCTCCTGATATGCTGTCGCAAATTGCGTTCACACCATACTCCCCCTTTTTTCGCAAACCCTTGGATGAGAAGTTTTCCTGGCTTGATACGTTTTTGGTTTGACAAACTGTGGCAAAATGCCCTACTTTATGGCGCTTCTGACACTGCGTTTCTCGCTGGGCAACATCTATCACGACTGAAATGACCTTCTCTGTCACACCGGTAAGACCTGCCTTTACCTCCACGAATCTTGTATTGTCAGCGGTTTCCTTATGATAGACGCGATTTACTTGTTGTTCTTCGCCACACATCGCTTCCAACTGAATATCTACGGCCTCAAATGAACTAGCAATTTCTTGGAGTTTCGCTAGTGTTAAATCGGTTCCCTTTATCAACAGTTTTTGCGTAATTCTGAAGATCGGCACGTATCAGTAGTACTATGGGGGAATATAGACCGGTTTTGCAACAAGCGTTCTGATTGGTTGATCCCGATACAACGAGGCTTCTGATTGGTGGAAATTTTGGGGGTCCGCCATTATCACGTGCACACGTGAACAGGATGGGGTCAAAGTCCAATCGACGTCATAAACAAGATGGCGACCATGTGGGTCGGGACGGGACGGGACGGGACGGGTCGGGTCGGGTCGGGTCGGGTCGGTTCGGGACAGAGAGGTCACAGAATGAATTGATTTTCTCGAATCATAACGGTTTAATCAAACAAAACTTAATTTACAAACGGGAACGTATGAGGAGACCTGGTGTCTAACCTCGTCCCTTGAATAAACCATGGTGTAGGAATCCAGAACCTACTACCCTACTAAAAAGTTTAAAAAAGCTAAACAACATAAAATCATGACGGATGGGTCGTCCATAGCGCGGCTCCGAGCTAATGGATGGAGATATAGGATTCGAAACATAAAAACATAACAACGGTCCCAATAGGAAGGACAACGCAAAGGAACGGGTGTGGTACCTATTTGGCAAAGACCTTCCTTATGTTTGGCAAATGCATCGGAGGCACACGTCAACTCCCGAACAAGTTTCTTCGGACGTTGTCCCGAGCATCTGGCGAAGGTGGGATGACATTCTCGGGAAAGTATCTGTTCCCCACCACGATGAGGCTGGTCCGACAGTGAGGACATCGCCAATCCTTCCGTTGGTGTTGATTCATATAACCATACTGCGTGGCCAGGAACGCGTAGAGACACCGGTCGTGCATCCTCTGTTTGCAGCAAAACATCTTCATGGGGGTGGATCGGTGTCGGAGTCGGCGCAGGGAGCCCAGGTGTCGACAAATGGAGGCAAACGTCAGATGCTCCAGTTTGTGCGGCTCCGTCAGATAGTACTCGAAGCAGATGACGCATTGGTTCTCTGCTTCGAACTGTTTCTGGAGTTTCTGGAGTTTCTGGAGTTGTCGTTCCTTTTCCTCGGCTTTCTTCCGCAAGAGTTCCTGTTTCTTTCTCAGGATCTCGTCTTTGTTCTCTTGGTAGAACGCGTAGATGCGTGTCAGTCTCTCTCTGGCTCTTCTGGCTTGCGAGCGCGTGACGGGTGGCATATTGTTGAAGCATCACAAACAGAATGAAGGTGTTTAGAATCGCACGCTCTTATAAGAGCCCCTCATGGGTCATGTGATAGGTCAGGTGACTTAGAGGGGGGATGGGGGGGTACCCCTCCAGGAAAGGTCTCTTCTTGAAAACGAGGTCCAGAGAGGTCTATAAGAATCGAAGCGTTGGAAGGATCGTCATTCTTGTTCTTCATGGGCGATTGTTTGTCTGTTCCTGGCGATATGCGACGAGCTGAAAGAGAAGAAAGAGATTCACGATTGATGATGTCCGTGATGCATGTGGTCATTGGTCACGGACGACGAAACAACAACACCAACGCTGTTCCGACAATGGGTTTTACGGGTCCCATATTTAACATCTCGACTCGGCAGAAAGACAAAGACAAAGAGGTGGATGACGTAGAAGTGAAGGCAGCTGTCCGTTGGGCGGAGAAGGCCAAACCTGCAGGACAATTCCTCGATGCCGACGATACGACGATGGAGTTCCCCTGTGTCATCTGTGGCGAAGAGGACTTTGAATCAAAATGTGATAACAATGTGAAGGCGTTTCTGGAGAAGGTGAATAAGATATTACCTGGAGGCATCCAAGGCGCCAAGATCAAACCAGACCTTTTGGTGGAGATGGGATGTTGCCACCAAACCTTACACGTGGGTTGTTGTTTGACATGGTGGTTGACTCGAAGTCATTGGACCTGCCCTCATTGTCGGGAGGTTTACCTGGAGGGTAACGAGAAGCAGAACTACCCGCGGTACGATGAGCGTCAGGACATCATCGTCCAACAAGTGTATGATGCCGTGACCCGGACCATCTGGAATCTGAACACAGATCCTTCGGACGACGAGTTTGAGGACGACGACGACAGGTTTGAGTTTGCCGATCTGTCGGACGATGATTTAACCACACTAGAGGGTCTGTTGGGACGTTGACATTTGTTTGTTTGTTTTGTTTTTAGTGAGGTGGAACATTTGATGGAGAGGGAACTCGTTTATCGCGCTGAACGTTTTATTATTTGGTGGGAATCTCGTTTTCCACACCGTCCAGTTACGGAATGGTTGCATGCTAGAAGTTCGACACAATGTTATTATTATCGAAAGTACCTTAGTGAATCCTTACGTTAAGTTAAGAGGAACACTCAATGTGAATTAAAAAACATGTTTTATTTTCATTGGCGGTTACATTTGTGTTCTTTAAGAAAATAGTTCAACTTGGGTAGAGGGAACGTCTTCCAATGGGCAGGGCGTAACGGGGTCCTGGGTGTCTGACTGGCTAGCATTCTTTGTGTGCGTTCGTGATTGATGTAACGCGTGTCGTAAGACAAGAGTCGCTGAGATCGCATCCATTGGACGAAATGGTAGCATTCGACTTGAGGGCAATGCAATTGTAAGGGATGCTGATGTCGTCCGCACGACCCGACGGAGAGACGGGGTAGATCGTCGAATTTGGGACATCCCCATCGTTCCAAGTCTAGATGAGGAATCTGCCAGGTATCCAACCATTGACCTTCCATGCCTCCTTTGTGAGCTACGAGGGTCCGTTGTGGGGTCTTGAATTGTTGGTAGAGACGTCGGACATCGACCAAGAGTTCACTGGCTACATGATAGCCTTGTCCTGGATAGTAGGGAAGACCATGGACGTACTTGGAAACGTAATGAGCGGTACGTTGATCTTTGGCAGAGAGATGGGGCCATTCCACACAAGGTTTGTAGTGGATGGATCCATAATGAGTCCCAGTATGGTCGCAGTATCCCAGTTCTCTAGGTAAGATTTGTCGCCCACTACAAAAATATTCCAGATCAAGAACGAGACATACCTCATCCAAGGGGTGTGTCGTCTTCGTCGTCTTCGGAGGAGGATTCGGCGGAGGACCAGTAGTCTTTGGTGCGCCACCCTCGTTTGGACCACCAATGGTTGCGCACGTTTGGGTCGGGGTGGTCAGCATCGTCGAAGATGTATTTGCACTCTGAGCACCAATTAGCATCCGGTTTCCAGGTCTTCAAGGCTGACAAAGGGAGTCGGTTCTTTTCGTACTGACAAGACTTGCACAAGTAACGATCCAGGAGAGCGTCTATACGTTTGAGGAGTCGTAAGGTGATGGGATCGTCGTTGTCTTGTTCTGTTTGCGTGGCTGCTGCCTGAGACATGCTGTGACAAATGGAGAGAGCGGAAAGGAGCTCCGATTTTTTATGAGAGTGTCCACGTGGGAGACACGTGAAGATCAAGCACGAGAGGAACACGTGCTACGGGTTATAAAGGACGGTGTCGTGCAAGTCAGGTTCTCATTGAACATCATGAGTACGTCGTGGCAATACGGAGGTGTGTCTCCCGCTAGGTATCCTGGCTTGGGTAAAAAACCGTCCAAACGAGGTAAGAAGAAAGACGATGTCGTTCGTGAAGCAGCTCAACCGCCTGCCAAGATTTACAAGGAAGCGCGTGAGAAAGCGGCCACTAAACGAAAAGAGGAGATCAAGAAGAAGGACGAGGAACTGAACCAAGCGGCTCGTGAGTTGGATGCTCTGTTGGCCTCTGTGCCACCCGAGTTGCCTTCGTACGAACAGGTGATGGCCACGATGCCCCTCGAACAGAAAGATCCACCGTTCGTGGTATCCTTGGCTGAAGGCAGGGTGCACCATGACGTGCCTTTTGATCCTGTCCTACACGCTCCTGAACCACCACCACCACCCGTGGCGTCGCCCTCGTCGTCCCGATCCTCACCGCCTCCATTGACCGGTCCGAAGGACGTGCTGTGCCCGTTTCATGCCACACCGTTGACAGGCGGCTTGACCAAGAATGGGGCTCCGTACCTGTACTGCCGAGATTATGATGGAGTGTGTCCTTTGTTTGTGATGGGTGCCGATCGAATACAGACCTGGATCGATGCCATCGAGGCGCAGCTGCATGAGGATGTCCGACGAGGACCCTGGCATTGCTACCATCAGGAGAAGGCGCGTTTGTCGCGGACGGTGAAACCAGACTCCCCTAACAAGGATCGTTTCTTTTTGGCCTGTCGACAAGAGGAATCGTGTAAGTTTTTCCAGTGGGTAGATCTGGCCTGGGGCAAGACGATTCTCAAGAGGCGTGCCGAGGGCTACGATCACGATACGGTCCAACGAATCTCTCGGGAAGAACAGGAGAAGTGGCAGAAGCACCGTGAAGAGCAAGAGAAGAAGAGGATTTTCGGACCGTTGCCGGATCATGCGTACCTCAAGAAGAGGATGGAGAACCGGGAGGAAGAGTGGTGCCGACGATTGGAACAGACCCGTCCCATCACACCAGGATTGCTGAAATCTTGTTTTTTTGATTTGAATTTTGATCAGATTCGTATCGATTCTGGAGTGTATAAAAGTCAGCAAATGTGAAATGTTTGAATAAAAGTACATGTGATGATGATGATGATGTCGTGTGCTGAATTGGGTCGTCGGGTGGTGAGGGTGGGACTCGAACAAATCGTACGTCTGCCTTATCGCGAGTACGGACGACGTCTCCGTTGGTCGATCTTGACTTGGGTGTGTCGAGAATTGATGACCTGTCTCGAAGGAGACGATCAATGGGACGGGTTGCCCACCCAAGAACCCGTGGATGCCATAGCCACGTTCGCCGCTTTGAAACGCAAGGACGACTATAAATGGCCTCATTTTGTCGTGTACCTGACCTGGTTGACGCGAACTCTGGGACCCGAGAGAGCGTACGCTACGTGGCAGACGTTGGAACAACGGTACCTGAAAGAGCTACCTAGTCTCTTGGAGTTGACCGTGCGACTCCTTCTCACCAAGACATGCCGAAGCGGAAGAACCGCCGCCGTGCTTCCGGCGTCACCGCCTACACAGATCCCGGCACGCCCGGCGCTTTAGGCGGTGTGGCCCGCTATGCCAAGGCCCAAGGGTTGTCCTTGAAAGAAGCCCGAGACGAATTGCAAGGGGAATTGGCCTATACGTTACATCGTCCGGTTCGTCGACGTTTCCAGACGTCCCCCGTGTTGGTGTTCCACAAAGACGATCAATGGCAAGCCGATCTGGTAGAGATGCAACCTCTCAAGAAATGGAATGGAGGAAATCGATACCTCTTGACGGTCATCGACGTCTTGTCCAAGTACGCCTGGGCCGTTCCCGTCAAGAACAAGACCGGCGTGGCTGTGACAGAAGCCTTTGAGAAGATTCTGCGACAGAGTGGACGGAAACCGTTGCGTTTACAGACGGATGCCGGGAAAGAATTTTACAATGCTCCGTTCAGAACCATGTTGGAACAAGAAGGCATTCATCATTTTTCGACGCACGGGGATGCCAAAGCTTCCATCGTCGAACGTTTTAATCGTACGTTAAAACAACGCATGTATCGTTATTTCACGGCGCGTAATACGCGAGTGTATGTCAAGGTGTTGCCCCAACTCCTCGACGGGTACAATGGAAGTCGGCATCGGAGTATCGGCATGGCACCACGCGACGTGACGGAGAAGAACGAAGGCGCGGTGTGGGCCGCCTTGTACGGCAAACGCCTGAAACGGCGTCCTCGTCCCAAACTCAAAGTGGGCGATCGTGTCCGACTCAGCAAGAAACATCGCCCGTTCAAGAAAGGGTATCTGCCGGGTTGGACCGAAGAAGTGTTTGTCGTACAACGCGTGGTACCCGGACCCGTGGTCACGTATAAACTGAAAGAATGGGATGGCACGCCTCTCGAAGGTAGTTTCTACGAAGAAGACGTTCAGAAAGTCACCGTGCCCGACGAAGCTTTGTTCCGCGTGGAAAAGATCTTGCAACGACGCAAGCGACTTGTGAAAGTGCGTTGGTTAGGTTGGCCTGAGAAATACGATAGTTGGGTGCCTCGTTCGGCTTTACGACATGTATAAAAGATACAAAGATACAATAAAGATGTCGTTTTTTTTCGTCATGTCTCATTATGTGACATTGTCGAGTCATGTTCAAAAATCCGAGTTTCCCGATAATGGTCCTTCCGAATTTAAAGTCCGTCTGCCTAGCGATCGTGCTTGGCAACAGGACACGGACCGTTGGGAAGTGGGATTGAGTGGCGTCTCTCTGCCTGACATTCCACCGCCACCACCGCCACCCCCTGTACACCCCGAAAAGATCCTGGTTCATGAGGCGTACCATGGCGTGGGTCATCCGGAGACATGGCATGAGGAAGGATACTTGTGTACGTATTACTATTCCACCACGACAAGGAATTCCGATGGAGAGCTCGTGATCGCGCGGAATGCACGAGGGGTGGTCCTCTTATCGGAGATCACCCCTTCCGAGACGGGTGTGGAATTTATCAAGAAGGTCGTTCATCGAATGCAACAGAAGATCACGACCAGTCTACAAAAAGGGGAGCACCTTCACTTTGAGTTCACGGACACGAGTCAGAGCCCCCCAAAGACGAAGAGATACTATACCATGGCCACCTTGGTATGGAAAGGAGACGATTTGCTTCTGGACAATACGAATGTGTTCATAAGCGGCATCATGTGGAAGTATTTTGGATGGGTCCTTGAACTGGCTTTACATATGGGATGGATCACCACCGACGCTGAATATGTAAACACACCACGGTACTACAAGAAAGGACCCAATCTTCTCATGGAAGCGATCGATAAACACGCCCCGACACCGGATTACACCTTGGAACGTTTTCGTGACGGCTCCGTCTTTCCGTCCTTCCCTAACAAATTCACCTCCGAAACCGGTCCGACGGCTGTGGTCTTAGAGAGTCGGGTCGGGTCAGGTCAAGTCGATGGCCTGTATAACAATGCCCACTTCATGGTGATGGCCAAAACCTTCAATTGGCGTTTTGTCCGTCTGAACGAAGCCTTTGCCAAGTTCAAGAACACTCCCTTGGCTCCCTTGGCAAAGCAACCGATCGAACGTCCTCTTTTCGTCTACGTCAATTTAGTGGAAAGTCAATGGTTGGAGGAGTCGTACGACCAACTGTTGCGCACCGTCCCCTATAAAAGCGGGGGTGCCTGGTGGGAACCACCACAGGTGCATTACCATCGCCTACGCGGATCTAAGATCGAAACGGTCCACGTACGTGTCAAGGAAATCGACGGGCGTCCCGTGGCCTTTCCTAAAGACAAAACAAGTACTCTCTGTCTCCATTTTCGTCGTCGTCGTCATGAATCGGATCGTCGTACTCAGCGATCCTTCGAAAGAGTTTCCGAATAATACACCGAATGCCTTCAAAGTACGTTTGCCCAGGGTCGTTCACTTTGATGGAGAATGGGAGGCCGCGTTGGCCTCCATCTCTATGCCTAATGAGGGGATGGATCTCCGGAGCTACTTGTCATCGGACGAGGTGATAAGCACTAAGTATCATATGAAGGATTCGGGAACCAATCCCGATACCATAACCTTGAAGTCAAGTCAAGTGACGAAGGCGGCGCTTATCCAACGCAATGCTGTCATTGTCAATGGTGTCGGGTTCATGAAGGAAGTCGTTCAGGAACTCAACCGACAGATGGTACTGGAGTTAATCAAGGCGAAGATGGAGTATGTGGAAGATAGTCAACGCCCTACCTTCCGATGGGAGGGTGAGACTATGATCATGGAGAGGAAGAAGGTGGCCGACGTGGGGTCCCTGAGCCATGGTAAAATGACCTTCTGCATTGATATCGACTTGGCCCAGAAGATGGGATGGATCGAGCAAAAGACTGTGACTTCTCTACTGAAAGTCTGGGTCTTGGGTGTTAATCTCGAGATGAACTTTCACGAAAAAGACCAGAAGAGACTCTATCGACAATTGGTTACCGAATTACCCAAAAACAGTGATTGGACCCCTAATTACTGGCAGGTGAAGGAAAACAAGTTGTGTTTGAGTCAGACCGTAGAGTGGCGATTCCTACACTTGAATCACTCATTTAATCGAATGTCCACTCAACCATCGCGTACCATGCTCGTCTACTCGGATGTAGTGAGTAGTAATATTGTCGGTGACTCAGAGCATCAGTTGGTCCGGGAAGTGCATTACACCCAGGATGGTTCGGGTGTCATCTACTTCGAGCCCACCCACATTCAATGGATGTCTATGCGCCGTGCAGAATTGGATGTGATCGAGGTCAGTGTGGGTGAGAGTACTGGAGAACTGGCCCGTTTCGCTCCTGGAGGGAGAACCATCGTCACCTTTCAGTTCCGTAAGAGACAGAAAACATCGTAGAACTAGCGTGACCTTTCAGTTCCGGAGGAGACCACGGTACGTATAAAAACGACGTGACACTGTCGGGAGGTCATCATCATCCTCATCATGCGTGGGGGTAGTCTGACACGGTATCATCCTCCGTACCAGCGTGGAGATGGTGCCACCGAAGAGTTGATCAAGATTGCCTCGCCCGTCTTGATGAACGCCATGCAAACGGGACTTCAAGCGGCGGCTAGTGGTCGTCCGTTGAGTGACGTCGGAGGTGTCGTGGGAAATTCGTTGAAACGTGGTTTGAAACGAAAAGCGGGCGCTTTGGCGAGAGTGGGTGGACGGTATGCCTATAAAAAAGCCAAACGAAGTGTGGCGTCCATCTTTAGACGATGAATCGCCGACCGATGGTCGTCCATTCGCGGTTGCGTCGACAACGCGCCTACCGTCGACGTCAGTCTGCTCCTACTACTATAAAAGGCAGGAACCCCGTTCAGTACGGTGGTTGGTTGATCCCGCACCTACCGAGAACACGACGACCTCGACGTAGAAGAAGAAGACGACGATCATGAGTCTGGAACTGTTTACCATGCCGTCGACGGACATCACGGTCGATTCGTACCGGATGATCCCGTACAGTGCCGCCATGACGGGTATCGTACCTGTCACCTTTACCGTTCCCGGTTTGGACGAATTTATCGATTTGGGACGCAGTTTTTTTGAAATCGAACTGAAACTGAATTCGGCGTCCACCAACGGTATCGTGGCCGATACCAATGCGGCTTCGGATGCCAACAACACCAAGTTTGTGTACGTCACCAACAATCTGGCCCACGGTCTCTTCAAGCAGATCAATCTACGGTTGGGTGGTGTCTTGATGAGCGAACAGACCGATACGTACATGTACAAATCCTTCATCGAGACCCTCTTGAATTACAGTCGAGACGAAGGCGATACGTTGTTGGCCCCTCAAGGTTGGGTGAATTACCTGAACGTGGAAGAACAGCTGGCAGCGGCGGGAGGCGACGACGACATTTCCACCACCGCCGGATGGGCGCACAATGATACGAATCCTCTGAAGACGGCCACCAAACTGTTTTACAATAAGAACAAAGCCACCATGATCATGTATCCTCATCTGGCCGCCATGCGAACGGGACGTTTGTTGGTCCCTCGTGTAGAAATGGTGATGGAACTGTTTTGCAACACGCCGGACTTTTTCCTGTTTGGGACCAAGACCAGTGGGACAGGGGTCAAAAGATACGTCACGTTGGGTGCAGGGGATATCAAAGTCACCTTTCATCTATGTCGCGTCAACCTGAATGTCAGTGTGGGTAACGAGCTGATGGCCAAGATCGATGTGAAAGGTCAAATGGCGAATTATCCCATGGTCAAAAGTCAAATCCGAACCTTCTCGTTCGATGGCAAGACCACCTTGTGGACCGAAGACCAATTGTTCACAGGCCGTCTTCCCGACCGTCTGGTCGTCGGACTGCTGGATAGCAAAGCGTTTAATGGGGATTTGGAGTATTACCCGTATGCCTTCCAAGATTTTGGGGTGAAGAGTATTCGTCAACTGGTGGGCGGAGAAGAATATCCCTACCCGACCTTGGAATTGGATGGCACCAATACCCTGAAAGACTGGTTGGGCTATCACCGTGTCTTGGAAGCCAGCGGTTCCCTGACGAATCATCGCCCTCACCTGATTCAGCCAGGAGATTGGGGATTCGGCAAGAATTGCACTTTGTTCATGTTTAACAATGTACCCAGCGGGAATGCCGATTCACCGTATCATCGAAATCCCAAACAAAAAGGCAAGCTGCGTCTGGAAATCCGATTTAATGCCGCTCCCGACAAGAACATCACCATTTTGGTGTTTGGCGAATTCGAAGACAGCTTCCAAGCCGGTGCCAACGGAGCCGTCCTGTATCAAAAGTACGAGTGAAGATGGAATTTGTACCCTTGAGTGACGTGACCTTACGCGCCTTGGCCTTGGACGATCCGATCCTGAAACGCGTCTTTCACGGCGTCCACCCCTCCGACGGGCTTCCGTCGCGTCCGCCCCGTACGACACGGGCCGCTTACATTGTCAATACGGATCCACGAGGGGAACCGGGTCAACATTGGTTGGGACTTTGGACGGAACAGAATCGGTGCGAAGTCATGGACAGTTACGGGCTCCCGATGACAACTTACCGTGCACCTGATTTGGAACGATGGCTCGAAGACGAATGGGATGCGGTGCAATGGAACGATCGGACCCTTCAAGCTTTGAACAGTACCGCTTGCGGTCATTATGCTTTGATGTTTTTGAAAGAAAGGGTTCGGGGACGCACCATGCCCGAGTTTGTGCAAACCTTTTCTCCCCATGATTTTGTAGCCAACGACCGAAGGGTGGGTCGACAAGTACGTCGTCAAATAGTCCAAGAGGTCAATACATTACCCTGCCTTCAAGGTTGTACACCGCATGAACCGATTCTTCTGCATTAAAAAATTTTACTTTCATCACATGTCGTGTCTTTGTCTTGGGTTACTATAAAAAAGGGGCGGATCACACTCTACCGTCGATGAAGGATGATACGACAACCCAGTAGTACGATGATCGTCGGTCCCTCGGGGAGTGGCAAAACGCAATTGACCGAAGCCCTCTTGACGCAAGGCGATGTCTTTGAAGGAGGTCGGACCAAACCGTGTCATTACTGTTATGCCGTATGGCAACCACGTTTCGAACGGATGAAAGGTCGTGGGATCCGATTTCACGAAGGGATCCCTGACATTTCGGATCTTCGACAATGGTTTGGAAAAAGTGGTGGCGGGATCCTGGTCTTGGACGATCTCATGGACGAAGGTGGCAACGATAAACGCGTGTTGGATCTATTCACCCGAGAATCGCATCATCGGAACATTACGGTGTTGTATTTGTGTCAAGATTTGTTTCCACCCGGCAAGTATGCCAAGACCATTTCTAGGAATGCCCACTATCTCTTCGTGTTCAAGAATCCTAGAGATCAATCGGGATTTCGAGCCTTGACGTTGCAAGCCTTTCCCGATCGATGGCGTGACGTACTTCGTCTCTTCGAAACGTGCACGCAACGTCCGTACGGGTATATAATGATGGACCTTCATCCCGCTTCAGACGATCGGTACCGACTGTTCAGTTGTGTGACACCCTCGGATGGTCCGACCCAAGTGTGGAAACGTGAATGAGTAGTCCAGGATCCCCGTTTGCCCATTGGGATCCCTCTGACTATCGACGTGCCTTGGCAGAGTACCGACGACGACAAACTCCTTCCACACCTTCCAGTCCCGGATCACCGTTTGACCAGTTTCAATTTGAACGCAATCCCTCCGAGTATCAAAGGGAATTGCAAACGTACCGTCAACAGCAACAACGACGGAGAGCCAAAGAACGAGCGGCTCGTCGACGTCGAAGACAAGGAGGACGGGCTTTGGCTTTGAGTGAACGACTCGAGACTGCCCAACACATTCCTCTAGGAACCCGTTCGTTTTCTGAACCCAGGATGACGTCTGCCCCAGCGGGTGTAGGGAGCAGGACACCGCGTACGTCCCCGGCTGGTGTGGGGAACACCATTCCCAACATGACTCCCAGAAACAGTCCAGCCGGAGTTGGAACACGAACCCCCAACAGTACGATTCAAGAGTTTTTGGAAACGTTGGATCAAGGTCGTGTGCCGACGCCCGAACCCAATGCCTTGTTGACCGAGCTGGGACTTGAGTCGGGAGGATTAGAGTCCGATGGGCTTTTAGCCCAACGACAACTCATGATGCGTTCTCTCTTGGACGGGAGTATCCCCGTGGCTCAGAGAACACAGATCCAAAGAGATTACCTGATCTCCGACCAAGATTTACAAGATTTTGCCGCCAGCGGTCCTTCCAATCGTCCTACCACTGGAGGCAAACGTCCTCGTCCCACCACCGGAGGAAAACGCCCGCGTCGACGCCCTCTCCCAGCGGGTTCTCCTGCAGGTTCCCGTCGTCGAGGTAGCGGTGGCGGAGGCGGTGGTGGTGGTGGAGGCGGTGGCGGTGGTGGTGGTGGTGGTGGTGGTGGAGGCGGTGGAGGAGGAGGAGGAGGCGGCTCTCCTGGCGGAGGAGGCTCTCCTGGCGGAGGAGGTTCTCCTGGCGGAGGAGGTTCTCCTGGAGGGAGTCGCCGTGGAGGTCGACGACGTTTGAATCAGGACGGACTTCGTCGTCAAATGGATTTGTTATCTCAAGACGCCCGTCAACGAACGGATGGACGTCGTATCCGGAACATTACCCATACCAACACCGTGACCACAGTCTACGAAGATGGTGGCACGCCCACGGTCCGACGCACCTCTTCCCGACTCAGTAACCCATAAAAGGACATGCGCAACGCCACGATGTCAATCATGCCCAAGACCAAACGGCGACGACGGAGACGACCCTCACAACGTGGACGCGGTCTCCTGGCGGTCCTAGGCAAGGCCGCGGCTGCCGGGTACACATTAGGAAAAGACAAGAGGTATAAAAGGATGGGTGCCAAAGGAGTCACTGGTCACTATGAAGCACCCAAGTATAATTATGGCATGATGAAACGGATTCTCCAACGAAAACCTTGGGCGCGAAAAATGGTGATGGATCGAATGATGCGTGGGGATCCACGTCCTCTGAGGGGACTATAAAAGGATAGTCCACATCATTCCATATGTCTACCATGGCACGTCAACGTGGTGGTAGTCTTTGGTGGGGCCCGAGACGGGTACGCCAACGTCGACGTATGATGGCACCCGTATGGATGCAACGAGGCGGTAACCTGGTGATGATCCCAGTGTCACAGCCCCAACGAAAAGGACGTCGTCGCCGCCGTCGACGAAAACGACGCTCACTTCGTGTATAAAAAGAAATTCGTCTCTTCCTCTGGATCGAATATCATGTCGTGGCGTATCCAGCGACAACGTCCGTTCCTACGGAGTGTTTTGAAAGAAGCCGATCATCAAACACGTCGAGCACGACTTCAAGCTGCCAATGCCGATCAAATCAATGCCGTGAGTGAACTGGTGATGAATGCTCTGCGAGGGAACATTCCCATCTCGTCCAAGACGGTAGGACGCCTTCGACCCTACGAAAAGGTCATGGAAGACATGGCCCGCCGTAAACATTCTATTAAAAAGCGACGTCAGATCATGATGAATCAAACGGGTCGAGGTCTGTGGCAAGGATTGAACACCGTCTGTGAACGGTGTCTATGTCCGCGATGAAAGCGTGTCGTCATCAGATTCCTGGTTGCGTTCGTGCCCAAACACCCTATCTGGGTTGGTTTCTACGAGATCTGACCCGATTGTCGGGAGAGGACCGTTTACGAAAACTCTACGATGCCGTGGATCAAAAGATCGAGGCCATCAGTCAACTGGCTCGAGAGATTGTCAAGGGGCGTCTGCCTTTGTCCAAGTACACCCTACTCAAGATTACCGAGACCCCACGAGATCGAAGAGTGTTACGGGTCATCAGTCGTTCCACCCATAGCATAAAAGCCCGACGAAGGATGATGCGTCGACATTTTCATCGAACTCGATTCTGGGTCGGATTGCATACGGCGTATCATCATTGTGTCAAGGATCATCTACAACATGGACGATGGTTGGTGTGATAACACGTGGACGCAAGGACCTCGTTCGTTCTGTGCCCTACAGGATCAGATACGCGGGCTTCGGCATCGAGTCCGAGAACAATGCGACATTGTCCGTCAATTGACCGATCAATTGCAAGAACGCAATCAGAACTTGGAGCTTGCCGAACAAAAGATGGGGGTCTTGCAAGAACAAGTCTGCGAATTGAATCGACATTTGGAACGCGAACGCTACGAGAAACAGAACCTCTACTATAAAACCAAGGAGAGACGCGACGATCTTAGTACCTCACGATGAGCGAAGTGGAGACCATTCCAGGATTTGAAAACAAAGTCTTGATCGATCCTCAACGATTACGTCAACTCGAAGACGTGTACAAGGAACGTCTGACCGAAAACCTTCCTTTGGCCAAAGCCGCTCGTATCGCCGCCAAACAAGAAGCCGTTCTCATGTCGGATCAGATTCCTCCAGGTATCAAAAATACCTTGGCCACCTCTCTGGCCGACCAAAAGAAACGGTGGACCAAAGCCGTACGACAACCTATTGGGTTCGGACCGGATGCCGACGACGAACGCGATGCCGAAGCCGATGCCTATGCGCAAGGACCCTTACACTCCATGTTGACGCAGCTGGTGAAGAAGAAGAAAAAGACAACACCCGAGACCACACCCTCGGCACCCCCTAAAGCTAAAAAACGACTTCGATTCATCACTCAACCCAAAGCAGCCCCACCCAAAAAGAAGAAAAAAAAGTCACCCCCCAAGACACCGGTTCCCTCCGTCGACTGGGGACAGCTTCCGTTTCAAGGAGATCCCAGGATGATGGGGAGTAGTGTGGCCGACTACATGGAGAGGACCGCTCAATCGGTCAAGAAAAAAATTCGTAAGAAGACAGGTCGCCGACGTCCCACCGAAACAGATAAATTGCAACGCCCACCCGGTTGGTTGGATTTCGATAAGAAACTCAAACGACGACTGGATGGCGAGGACTACTAAGAGACGGCGACGCCAGCGACGACGACGTCAGCGAGGTGGCAAATTTGACGTGCAGAAGGCTTTGTCCAAGACCGGGATCGAGTTTCATTGGCCTGGTTATCAGTACATGGGTCCTGGCACCAAATTGGCCAAACGACTCAAACGAGGGGATCCTGGCATCAATCGTTTGGACAAGATTGCCAAGACCCACGACATGGATTATGCCAAGGCCAGAAACTTACAGGACAAGTGGAAAGCCGACGACAAGATGATTCGGGCTATCAGTAACCTCCCAGGCAAAAAGAAGAAGACGGAGAAAGTGGTCAAGAAAATCATGCAAATGAAACGTAAACTCAAACTTTAATTTGACAAACATTTTTCAACGAAATTTACGATTGAATATTCTTGTCCGACGACACCAAGGACCGTAAATGTCAATAAAAGGTACAAAATAAAACTGTCCCGTCTTCTGATTCTTCTTGATCTGTTTTTCCGGGTGCCATAGGGGTTGTCTCCGATAACGCCAGGCTTCACGAAGGGCCTGTCCTGTTGCACAACAAATCAGACTACCAAACAGCATGACCGCTCTCAGGTGACGCCGTGCAGGGGGTAATTGGAACTGCAATAGAAATGAAAATGTCCATCAGATCCTCTTTTCATACGATGGTGACGAAGACGCCATATCTCCGCAGATCTCCATGGCTTCCTCAACCAACTTTGGGTAGGACAACATTCATGTAACTGAGGCTGAAACTGGGTCTGAATCTGGAACGAAATGAAAATGTCCATCAGCTCTTCTTCTCATAAGGCATAAGGCATATCCGACGAAAATACACTCCGCACGTTCCATCATCAACCAGCCTTGGGTAGGACAACGCATTTGACATGGGTCCGGATGAGACGGTACAACCATCTGAAAAAAGAGAGTCCGGTTAAAATGAACAGGAACAGTAGGGAGGTCCCAGACTATGATAATGTCTTGTCCGTACCACCAAATGTCCTTCGGTATTCTGATAAACAAAATGTCCCTCCTTGTTACGGACCATGATCTGACGACGCCATACAGGTGGATCCAAATAATAAAGGGCCACGCCCCGATCCTCCTCCAATATCTCCTCCACCAAATCCTCATCGTAAGGGTAGATGACACGTAACTGAAACGATCCGATGCCTGTAATGGTGTCTGATCCTATATAATTGTAAAATCCGTATCGTGACACAATGGCATCGATGATGGTCAGTTCCTGGACTATCGTATACCGTTCTCCATAACACTCCACACAGTAACGACGATCCTCGTATGCCACGTACTCCTCGACATCCGGGGGAATGCTGAGCAGCTAAAACATAAACAAAGACACGCCTGTCAAACGTTCCTCCAGTAACATGAATCGAACCTCGGGCGTATAGGGTCGTCTCTCGTGCACATGAAAGCGACCACTCCACGTACAAAAACATCGGTCGGCACGGACCATCATCTACGAAAAATTCATGGTACATCGAGGTGTTAGTTCCCATAAGACACGCATCTGATAACGATCATCATTCCACACGAGGGTATAAGATCTCTCAACCGCAGACGATTTTTCCCTACGACGTTTGTAGGTCCCCTGACAATGTCGTGCATGTTCCTGTGGTGCTATGTTCGTTCGTTGGTCATTGAGCCGGTCAAGACAATACATGCATGTGATGGGTCCATACGAACAGCAAGGTGAATCCCAAAACGTGAACCCTTCCCCATTGGCGAACACCGTCATGAACTAAAAATAAGCACAGTTCAAAAACCCACAATAATTAGGGCGCCATTGATTGATTGAATTGATTTGTTGTTGATTGATTTCGTTTTTGATACTCGTCCAGACTCGAAAATGAACAGCCTCTTCTTTGGAGGAATGGGGTCTGCTGTACGATCCAAAAGTAGGCAGACTGCACCAAGTCTAAACAGAAAAATTCACGTTAATAGGAGAATCGACTATCGGCGACGACGACGACGGCGAATACGACCATGAGAACCGACCGCCCTCCATAACTCCGCTATAATGTCTAGTTCTTTTTCCGTCCAACCCCTCTCCAATGAAAAGCGAGTTGTACATCTAAGGATACACCAAGTCTAATGAAAAAACAAAAAAACAAAAAAAAAAAAAACGTGATACAGGTCATCGACGTTTGTATACGGTAACGAGTCCATAAAACGGATCCCAAAAATCCACATCAATCCTCTTCCACAACTCCGCCGTAATGTCCATCTCTTTTTTCGTCCAACCCCGTTGGTACGAATAACGAGTGAACTGATTCAGACGACACCACATCTAACGATAATAAAGAGAACGAAACGTTTGAATCAGTATCCCGTCCCAATAGAGACCCGTACCCCTAAGACGAAAGCAATAAGAAGTACACGATCCGTATCCATAAGAGGTACAACGTCCAGGCGGAACCAAGTCTGGAAAGATGGACGGAAACCATGGTCCCTGTCAAGGAAAAATCAACGGTCACTGTAACCATTCAAACTCAATATAAGTAGATCGGCGACCCCCCGAATAACAACGACGACGTCCGTAGGAGACTTCCAACCCGTCACATCGACAACGAACGAGACACCCATAACACAGGCAACCAAAGTGGTTGAGGTCCAGTCGTTTCAAACAGTGAATGCACGTGGCGGCAGTCTCCGTACAACGTTGTGGACACACCCACTTGATCCAAGTCCATCGATCCTTCGCCCTCGGTGGATAACCTCTGGTTCTATGTTCCTCCACCACCATCTATTAACAAAAAGAACCTATCTTAGAATCTCATTCAAGTAACGTCGCCTCCATCGAAGCTGCTTCATCGTTCTCGGAGGACGTGCCCGTCGCCACAGCCAACAACCATTCCTCCATACCCATCTCGATAGACTTTCATCCCCGAACGTATCCTCAAATTGACAAATCACCTACGAAAGAAAAAACGACCTATCTTAGAATCTCAGTCAAATAACACCGCCTCCATCGACGCTGCTCCTCCGTTCTCAGGGGTCGTCTCCGTCGCCACACCCAACGATCCTCTCTCCATATCCATCTCGAAATCCTCTCATCTAATGTTTGTTCCAATTGACAAATCACCTACAATAAAGCAAAAACTAGGTCCAACTATACCCCTGACACAAATAACACCAGTCCCCCAAATCATGACGACACGGTGGAAACCCATAACCCACGTCACAGGTACAAATCAAACATCCCGGACGACGGTAAGACGCATAAGACACCCCACAATTACAGTCACAGTCCCACGTTCTACACGTCAATTCCACATAACTGCAACGACATTCCCATTCGACCCAATGATGGTCCACCTCCGATCTAGTGACCACCATGACCTACAAGAAAACAACGACAATGAGGAGATCGAAACGGCATACACAAAAGACCTCTCCGGTAGACGGGCCATCGACACCAACGACACACGACCATCCCTTCTGGACGACGAGACCGAAACCTGCCCGTACAATACCGATACCCCGGACAACTCATCATGCCCAAAAGACAAGTCCGACATTTCATGAGTCGACTTCCCGCAGGATTACCCCCAGGGGCAAACCGTCGGCACGGTCCGCATTCAAAGACGATAGTCGATTCTCCTACGTACGTCGCCGTCATCTAAAAGACATCAAATAAAATAAACGAATCTATCAGATCCGTTTCGATTTCCACCCAATACAAATACCCGGTACGTACCGTGCCATGTTGAGCGCAACGTGGTAGACGGAGTAACTCTTCGTGAATGGGGTTCCAACGTTCCCTCCGGTCCTTCTCTCGTTCCTTCTCCTCCTCTCGATCTCGAACCTTCAATACATGCTGACGTACTTCAGGAGGCAACACATCCCAATACGAAGCCTCGTTTCGGGTCGCCGGAGTCTTCTTGGTAGTCTGACCTTCTTTTCGCCAACGACCATTCTCTTGCTTGACCCACACCTCTTCCTCATACTCTGGGTCTTGCTCCACCTCCATAGTACGTCTGGCGACTGCCATCTCCAGCGCACGTCTCTTGGGTTCGGATGCCATGACTTTTTTCTGAGACTCCTCACTCGATCGGACTACTTAACAGGAATCGTTCCACCAATCCCCGTGCTCCTAAGGGGTCACATGACTCTCTGGGGGATACCCCCCCATCCCCCCAGAAGACCTATCTCCCTCCGGATTGGTCCATCTAGGGTACACGTCAAGGTCGTTCAAGGTGACTCTTTCTCTATAAAAGACACACCGTCTTCTTCAAACAAAAAAACATCTCATCATGGATAGTGATAGTGATAGTGATTTGGTTGAAGCACTCGACGAGTTTGAACAAATTGGAGGTGCTGCTCCAGGACGTTTCGTCTTTGAAAGACTTCCTGTGGTCGAACGACGTAGTGTCCGTCTCGGCGTTCGTGAACGCGTCTTTCAACTTCGCCCTCGACAGATCGGAGCGTTCATCCCCCGACAACGTCTCACCGATGCCCTCGTGCAAGGTCTTCGTACCGCTCTAGATGACTTAATCAACGATCAAGACATTCCCGATGGCGATCGCATTTACATCGCTCTAGCCTCCAATCGTATCGCCAATGCCTACAACGGTTGGGGTCTACGGGCCGGAGAATGGCGCGCTCAAGGTCCACGCGTGGATGCTTTACTTGGGAATCTTTCCCACATGCTCAACTCGAACGAACAATTTGAAATGGACGATTCCTTCACCCTCTCCTTCGTTCACGTACGCGGGGCTCCCACCGGTTCCGGTTACAAAAGAAAACATTTACCAGGGCATCAAGCGTCGACGCGTCTCAGAGAATTCAAGCGATGTATCTTACGTGTCCCACAAGATGACCAGAATCTATGCTGTCCACGCGCCATCGCTCTCGCTCGAGGGGTCCATCAACACCGAGACGATCCTCCACGTCGCCGACAATGGACCCAATGGAACCATCGTCGCATCACACGAGCGGCTCAAGAACTTCTAGAGGAAGTCGGCCTTCCTCCTCAACCCTGCGGTCCCGAACAACTTCAACAAATCGCCACCGCTCCCAGTCTTCAAGACTACACCCTCGTGGTCGTAGATGCCAACCGCGCTTATGCTTGTTTTGCTTACGGTCGTGGGGACACATTGTTAGGACTCTTACACGAAGACGGTCATTACGATGCCTTGTCTTCCTTACCTGGTTTCTTCGGTCAAGATTACTTTTGCAGTCAGTGTTTCCAAGCCTACCATCATTTGGGTCAGCATGCCTGTCGTAACAATCGACATCATTGCGGCGCCTGCCTGCAAAACGGATGCCCTGATTATTCCGAGGCCTACCGACAGTACCGCTCGGCTCAGACACCCTGTATTCTCTGTGGACGTTCTTTTTACGGAGACACGTGTCTCCAAACCCATCGGACCAAGACCCAGGCCGGTCAACCCGCGGATCCTGAACATCCTTCCGTCTGTGCCACCCGTCGTCAGTGTAAAGAATGTCACCGCGTATTACGTGGCCTCAAAGAGATCCGAACTCATCGGTGCGGGTATCGGAAATGTTCGTGCTGCAAGAAAGACGTCGACGTCCATGCCCATCGATGTTTCTTACAAGTCGAAAAGACTCCAGCCGAAGAACGACGCTTGACACGGCAGCGACTCTCCTTCCAAAGGACCCTGAGTCAGGGACTGGCGCCTCTCTTAGAAAACGAAGCCGCTGGCTTGCACGCTTTCCTGGCGGGCGACAACGACGAAGACGAGGACGACGATGAGGAACCACCCTTGCACGTTTTCTTTGACATTGAGAGTATGCAAGTCGAGGGACGTCACGTGCCCAATCTGGTGGTGGCCGAAACGGAAGACGACGACGATCCTCCCGTCTCGTTCCAAGGAGATGACTGTCTCTTTCACTTCCTGGAATGGTTAGAAACCCTCACCGAAAACGGAATGCGACCCTTGACGGTCATCGCTCACAATTTCAAAGGGTATGACAGTTATCCCGTCATCGACGAACTCCATCGGCAAAAGAGACAACTCGACCAAATCCGAAACGGTGGGAAAGTCCTCCAACTCACCTACCCTCACGAACACACGACCATACGATTCATCGATTCGCTCTCCTTCTTCCAGATGCCGCTGAGCGATTTCCCCAAGACGTTCGGGCTCACTGAACTCAAGAAAGGACACTTTCCACATTTGTTCAACACCCCCGAACATCAGACGTATGTAGGCCGACTTCCCGACAAAGCCTTCTACATGCCCGACGGTATGTCCGTCAAGAAACGTCGCGATTTCGATACTTGGTACGACGACCAAGCGGCACGAGAGGTCGTCTTTGATTTCCAAGCCGAACTCTTAGCCTACTGCCAATCGGACGTGAAACTCTTGAAACAAGGATGTCTCACGTTCATGCGGGATTTTCAAGCACGCGCTGAATTCAATCCCTTTGAACAAATGACCGTCGCCTCTGCCTGTAATCGCTACTTGCGCATGCACTGTATGGAAGAAGAGACCATTGCTTCCGAACCTCTCCTAGGATGGCGAGGCCGTATCAATCATTCCCAAGCCTCCATGGAATGGTTGACGTGGTGCGAACACCATCTACGACAACGAGCCTACCTGGCCCTCTCGCCGGAAGAACACGAGGACCACGAAGCCCTAGCTCGTGCCTACGGCCACTACGATCCTCATCATCCCTTGCACCGCCAACGTATCCAGCATGCTCGGAACGAGGGCGAGTACCGTATTCCTGGTACCCGATACACGGTCGACGGTTACGATGCCGATACCAAGACTGTTTACGAATTCTGCGGGTGTTTCTGGCACGGATGTCGGACCTGTCATCCCCAACGCACCGACGTGCATCCGACCTTACTCGATCGATCCATGGACGAGGTCCGTGCTCTCGTCGACAAGAAACGCACGTTTCTCATCAACCGTGGGTATCAAGTCGTGACCATGTGGGAATGTACCTGGAACGCTCTCAAACAAACCAATCAGGACATCATGACCTTTCTAGCCCGTCAACACCTCCAAGCCCCCCTTGAACCACGCGACGCTTTTTACGGAGGTCGGACCAATGCCGTACGTCTCTACGCGCACGTCGACGAGGAGAAGGAGGAAGAAATCCGATACGACGATTACACGTCCTTGTATCCTTGGGTCAACAAGTACGGCACCTATCCACTCGGTCATCCCACCTTCCTCTACGAACCCGACACCACCGATCTCTCGCCTTATTTTGGGTTGGCCAAATGTACCGTCCTTCCACCCCAACGTCTCTACCATCCCGTGTTGCCTTACCGCAGTCACGACAAACTCACGTTTCCCTTGTGTCGTACTTGCGTCGAAGAGAACATTTCCAAACCTCTTTTGGAAAAGACGCATGCCTGTCATCACACGGACGAAGAACGTGTTCTCGTCGGTACTTGGTGCACCCCCGAACTCGACGTGGCTGTACAGAAAGGTTACGTCATTCAACACGTCCACGAAGTATGGCATTTCGATCAGCAACGTACGGGACTCTTCCGATCCTACGTGGACACGTGGCTCCAAATCAAAGAAGAAGCCAGCGGTTGGCCCGAAGGCTGCACTACCCCTGCTCAAAAACAAGCCCACGTCGATGCCTACTATGCTCGGGAAGGCATTCGTCTCGATCCCGCCAAAATCGAAAAGAACCCTGGACTCCGAGCCCTGGCTAAGATGATGCTCAACTCCATGTGGGGCAAGTTCGGGCAACGGATCAACAAGACTCAGGTCCGAGAATTCACCGAACCTCAACCGTTCATCGAGTTCCTCGATAGCGATCAACACGATGTCCGTTACGTCAGTTCCTTGACCGAAGACCGGGTCGAAGTCCACTACAAACTCCAAACGCACGATGTCCTGCCTTCACCCAACCTCAACATCTTCATAGCCGCCTTCACGACCTGTCATGCCCGACTCCGTCTCTATCGAGCCCTCGATCATCTCGGTGAACGCGTCCTCTACTTCGACACCGACTCGGTCGTCTATCTCCATCGTCCTGGCGACCCACCCTTGGACCCTCCACGAGGCGCCTACCTTGGCGACTTCAAGGATGAATTGGACGCGGGTGATCACATTGTGGAATTCTGCTCGGGCGGTCCCAAGAACTACGGTTACAAGACTAAGAAGGGACACGTCGTATGCAAGGTCCGCGGTTTCTCCCTCAACGTCGAAGGGATGACTCAATTGAATTACGATGTTTTGCGTCAAAACACTCTGGATGAATTGCATCGTCCTCTAGACCAACCGCGTACCACTCGTGTCACGCAATCTCACACCATCCAAAGAAATGCCAAGACCTACACCTTAGAAACCCAACCTTCTCACAAAGATTACCGACTCGTCTACTCCAAACGGGTCCTGGATCCCACCACGGCCCAGACCTACCCTTACGGTTACGAACGGTTCACCGAAGAAGATCTGGATCTTGCTCAAGTCTTGGCTGACCTATTTGCTTAAGGGACGAGTCGACACCAGGTCTCCTCACACGTTCCCGCTTGTACCTAAGTTATTGTTTGATTAAACCGTTATGATTCGTGAAAACCAACCACTCTAGTCTCCTATATGGTCGTCCCGTCCCGTCCCGTCCCGACCCACATGGTCGCCATCTTGTTTATGACGTCGATTGGACTTTGACCCCATCCTGTTCACGTGTGCACGTGATAATGGCGGACCCCCAAAATTTCCACCAATCAGAAGCCTCGTTGTATCGGGATCAACCAATCAGAACGCTTGTTGCAAAACCGGTCTATATTCCCCCATAGTACTACTCGTATCAATGACTTGATCAGGAATCGGCTCATCAGCATTTTCCTAATTGCAGTTTTCTGCTTGCTTTCGTAATCAAGTAATAGGCTGATCTACAGTTTCTCCTTCTTCTTGTTTGACGCTTCGGAAAATATGCCTTTGGTAGGGCTCATTTGATTGCGTGCTGAAATGGGCGTCAAAAGTTCGCAATGCTATCTTATATTCTTATATATTCTTATATATTTAATTTCGTTTATATATTTCAAAAAAAATTAGCTAACGGTTACTTCTGAAGATGCATGTTGAAACATACGAAACGTTAAGTCCATTTCAATTATGCGCTTGTTTAGTCTCATGTTTGTCAACGCAGTTTGCGTTGTATTTCTAATCAAGCTTCGTTGGCCAAAGACGAAAAGTATCTACGATGAAAGGCATAACGCTGAAAGTCATCACACTCTTAAAGGCATTTTCCGAGGCACAAACTTCAGGATAACTATCACATTTCCTTAGGATCCTGGCCTCGCTTAAAAGTGAGGCCCAGGGTTGGTTGACGTTTTCCGAAAAGCGTTAGTTCGAATTTTTACAATGGTCTTTGATCGAGAAATTCCAACTTCTTACCCGCGCGTTGTCTTGATGCAATACCTGAGAGAAGCCTTTATTGACTCACTACAACAAGTTAAAAAAGGAACTGAAACAAATGTCATTTTCTTCAGACTAGACAATTTAATTGCTGTGCTTTTGAGATCAACAAGTTTTTGTCCCGACGGCGGACAAGTCTTGACGATTCTTCGCCAAGCGTTAGCAGCAGTAGAGAATTCCTCGCATGGAAATCATCCCACCGGTCCTGCACTTCTTCAGACACTTGTAAGGGGAAGACCCCGCATAGATGTGCACTTCGACACCTTGAGATTTTTGTTGGAATTTGTTTTAAACGCAAGAGAAATAGCAACGGTGTTTCAGTCAATTAGCACTCGAACAATTCAAAGAAAAATGACAGAATTTGGCCTGAAAGAAGAAGTGCAGGACCAGAATCAGGCAGAGGGATGATTTCCATGGACGGAATTTGCCGCTTAATTCACTCCACCCCTTTTTGAAAAAGTTATCATATTAACCATGCATTTAAAACTATCCTAAATTCAACTTGCGTTTTCCTAACGATCTCTTAAAACACTCCATGCTGTCACATGACCTCACATCCTCTACCAAGAAGTTCTTCGCAAAGTCTACTGACATTAATGAGCCACTATCAAAAATACCATAATACTCTTTGTTTGTCCCTCCGAAATTTTGCATAAGCATTGTTTCCAGTTTCTCTTGAGACTATTATAAGTTCCAAGAGGAAATAAAAACAATACTTATGCAAAATTTTGGAGGGATAAAGAAAGAGTATTATGGTAGTTTTGATAGTGCTAATACATGAAAATTACTTATGCTGCCATCCTAAACTGAAGGTGGCAGTTCCCTTGAAGTACAAAAGCCATGCATGTCAGGACTGGTTTGCAGTGTTAATGCAAACTTAATGTAAACTCATTAAGATGTTGCATGTTAATTACGCTCATTGGTTCTAGCAAACTCTTCTGAGTTTGCGTATGTTTCTTTTGTTTTTGCTTGCGTCGTGTGTGAGCCAGCCCTTATAGCTTTCTGGGTAAAGAACTCTTCTCTCCAGTATGACGACTGGCCTGCAATTGTTTCAACGCTTTTAACCTAATAAGGACTGGTTAGTGGTACTAAGTATGCTTTCGTATTCGACGGATTTGGATAATGCCAACACTGTTCTCAGTATCTAGTGACTGGTGTTCATCTTCTCTGCTTCACCGTGAAGCCTGACGATCCATACCTGTAAGGGATGTTCTGCATGGGAAAATAGGTTAGCTTCGTAGAGTTGTACCATGATTTCTTTCGAGGATGGAATTTTTGGAGTCATAATATTTTGAAGTTGAAGGTGTTCGGGAGGGGACGTGGTCCAGTGGTTATGGCGTTGAGTTTGCATCCAGGGTTCAAATCCCGTTCTAACCTCTGGCTTGGATTTGTTTCCGGCTGTCCCGGATTCAGCTCTACTAGCCAGTTGGGGTTCTTAAATATGTTTCTGTTAAGTTTGAATTGTTTCTTTCAGATTATTACAAGTGGGGTACCTGTGAACTAGCTTGATAGCTAACTGCACTTTTACTATAAACAAAGCATTTACATTTTACATTTATGTTCCTTATAAAATAAATTCTCGGTCAAACGCATTCAAATTGGGTGAAGAAAATATTTTAAGAGAGCTTAAACGAACCACACAAGCCTTCGATTCCATAACGGAATCTTTATTAAGAGATGGATTAAGAAATTCTTTCACGTGCTTTATATAGAAAGTCACGTGACTACACGACCAGGTGGATCGATCCTGGGGAGGTCCTAGCCAACATCCTCCAACATGTAAGGCCCCGAACTGGAATCTTGACTTCCATGTTTAAATTTTTGACATGACATGGTCTTGTTCTTTTCTAAAATAAGGCATGTGCCCGCAGCTAACTTTTTTCGAGCAAGTTGTATGCTACATTCGCAACGTTTACTTATTAAAACAATATTTCCTATTTTTGGTTTATAAAAATAAAGACGTAGTTACCTGTGTTTAGGTCAAAACTGCGAGCAATCTTGTTCCTCACCACATCAATTTTACTTGCCCTCAGTCTATTCCCGTTGTTGTAGTTTCCACAAAACACCCACAACCCCTGCTCATCCACTGCCAGGTCCATTCCATTGTATCCACCCCACTGGTAAGTGTAACTTCTCGGTGCGCAATTGCCCACGTTTATGTAAGCCTCTATTCCCTCTGAGCGCAGATTATACTTCACAATTTGGTTGGAACTTTCTCTGGAATATGAAAGGAAGTATAAGGCGGATTCCGATACAATTAAAAGCACCATTGTTTGTGTGGTGATAAAGAATTGAAACATTGACAAAGTGTTAGAATAGGCTATTTCTCTAGGTAAAGGCTATTTCGTGGAACGGCACTATTTGTACTATGACAGCTATGATCAATTAACTGAATGAACATTTTCTTCTATCATGAATGAAAAATGTGTTAATAATAATAATAAGGCTGCCAACGCTGTTAAATAGTGCTCAATACACACAAGTGTAGAGCTAAATCGTAGAAAGGTGAGGCTAATGAAACCAACACATGATTCACTGTTACTCCGAGTTTCGTGCTTACGCTGCTTACGCTGTCTGATGAGTGCGTAAGCACGAAACTCGGAGTAACGGTGAATCATGTGTTGGTTTCATTAGCCTCACCTTTCTATGAAAAATGTGTTAAAAATATCACGGCAACTAAACAACAATAGCTTGAATAACCTCTTGATCGTAATGAATTAATGTATTCGCTCTGAGCGCAGGTTGTACTTCACAATTTGGTTGGAACTTTCTCTGGAATATGAAAGGAAGTATAAGGCGGATTCCGATACAATTAAAAGCACCATTGTTTGTGTGGTGATAAAGAATTGAAACATTGACACAGTGTTAGAATAGGCTATTCCTCTAGGTAAAGACTATTTCGTGGAACGGCACTATTTGTACTATAACAGCTATGATCAATTAACTGAATGAACATTTTCTTCTATCATGAATAAAAAATGTGTTAAAAATATCACGGCAACTGACTCGCCTTTGTAACAAGAATGTTTAAATTCATTTCTCTAAACAACAATAGCTTGAATAACCTCTTGATCGCAATGAATTAATTTAAGCTAGTGTTTGTCACTGGCTCGGGATATTTTGTTGTTATTTAAGACGTTTCGGCTAATTCTTAAGCCTTTATCAGTTATAACAGCGTTTGATGTTACAGTCAGTGCGCGTTATAAAGTTGAACTAGACGCTCCATGAATGTAAACTGGGTTGCCTGTGATACGTGTTACGCAAAAACAGAAGGCACTGAGTTGGTTCCCACTGGGTCTTAATTTGAAAATGTACTGAACGGGCTAGGAAAAAAATCGTGTTCTTTCGTCGGGCTTTGGAAAAATGGAAGCCAAAGCTATTATTTTCTCCGACGCGGTCCTCCTTATAAATAATGAACCGTCTCTAAAAACGGTGTTCAACCTCCTTAACCTGAAACGCTTCTTGACAAAAACCAGTTCTGAATCTCAAAAGATCCTGCCTCAATCATATACGAATCTTCCTTCAAATTAATCCGTTTCTTCATATCTTGAAGTTTTTCAAGGGTTCCCCAGTTAACGCTAAAGAAGCGTTCTTGATTGTTTTATACACGCTTGTAGCTCTGTACCCTCCTCTGCACATAACATCTTGGATGCCACTGGGTCTTAATTAAGTATGGTCAGCCTCACTGAGACCCGAATCACAAGACCTGACTCTCTTCAAAAATTGTCGAAATAACAACTACACGACTATAACGAAACTGGGTAACAGCCGCTCAATTTGAAGATGACTCGTAATACTTACCCTCATATTTACATACTGTCACAGAAAATTAATGACCTTAACAAATTAAATATCTATAACATTCCCTCAAATGTGCCTTTTTGTAAAGTGTGCAACACAAGCTGGTCAATAAAGCCTTCGCACTTGGATAGAACTTCGCAACTTCACCTAATGAGCCCTTTGCCGTCCGAGGTTCGCGAAATCGTAAACAAGTGGTTTGAGGATTCAACAACATTAAAAATAGTTTTATTCAAAATAGTGCCGTAGTTAAAATTTAAGGCTACCGAGAAAGACGAATATAAATATTGTCGATGTTATTTCTGGCACTTCATACTTAGCCTCTATCGTTTCCAAAACTCCGTGTAAAAGACAATTAGCCTTCAATGCTGTAGTCTTTGCTCGCCAAGTCCCTCTACGTGCTGATAGACATACTTTCGGGTACTTCCGCAAGGAAAAAGAGAGAGTGTTTGGCCTTCGGCCTTGTCGGCTAAGTATTACGAGATATCACGCTCGCTTTCGTGCTATAACTGTTAATTATCCACTGGATCTTTTTATTTACCAGTTGCTCATGGGGCATAAAAAGTGCCTGAATACTAATTTTAGCCTTTCCCATACGGAAAGATGTCTCATTTTGCGAAAATTCAATTAAAATGAACACATCTTAAGGTGGCTCAAACCAGTTTTAATACTTTCAAGAGACCTTGACATTAGAAGGAATGACATTACAACGATTTATCACATAACAGCAAGGTTATGGTACCACGTAAAACACCAATTATTGCTGAATAAGATGCAGTCATTTTTAGTAACGTGAAAAGTTAACATGGCAACAGGAAAGCCTTGCAAAAACAGCCTTAGTTGCTCATATCTGAAAAACGAACTGGGTGACCCCAATTTTTTATTGCACAAAAGAGATCAGCAGGCCAAGATGAAACTCTGCAAAATTCAAACAAATTTTGTGGACCGCTCCACAAATTTTGTATGTTAATTATTCGGACATGCCGGATTACATTTCAGAAATTAAAAATTGGGGTCACCGAGTTCGTATTTGAGAGATGAGCAGCTAAAGCAAAAAATATGGGGTGTTCTTGTAAGGCTTTCCCGTTGTCATGGTAACGTTTTACGTCACAAAAACGACCGAATCTTTTCCAGCAATAATTGGTGTTTGATATGGTACCATAATATTTCTGTCAAGTGAAAAAGTTTTGTAGTGTTAATCCTTCTAGTAAGAACGTTTCTTTCAAGTGTTGAAACTGGTTTAAGCCACCTTAAAATTGTTAGAATCCAAAACGGAGATCAGAATTCAGTAGACGAAAAGCCCACTGGATCCTATCATATTTTGTGCCAGTAAAGGCCAGTAGAAAGGAATTTCTAAGGCCTATTTGGGCAGATTGGCGCATTTTCTTTGTCTCCTAAATTTGAATAACGCACGCGCGAGCTTTATGAATAATTAAGAAAGTCCGGTCATTCTGTGAGATGAGGTGCTCGGCAAGGCACATGTATGTAATTATTTATCATTGTTATGTAAATAGTCAGCCAGAACTCAAAGTAAATATCATTTTCAAGGTGTTAATTAGCAACTTGACACGTTATCTCAAGAACAGGGACAAGTAATCCAGAGGTGTACAGTGGGTCGGAGTTCAAGGCAAGCTGCGAGTGGTATATCAATGTATAAAATGGCAGAAAAGCTGAACGGGACCTGGAAAAAAGGACAGGACGAAGGAATAGAAAGAGAAAAGCTGGGACGAGAAGGAGCAACGGTGTGAGCGGTGTGAGAGAGCAATGGGGGAAGGGAGAGGGAACGAGAGGGAAAGAGAAATCAGATCCATTTTTATTCATCCCGTAAGTACAAATTAGCCATGTATATATTCGATTCCCTTGGGTATACGTTTTGTTCTACAAAACAATAGCGCGAGTGCATGATTAATTTATTCTGCATGCATAATGAGGTACCTTTACGGAAATCATTCCCTAGTAATTTGTAAAAATATTTACTTCTAGGTCATCGTCAACCTCATAAATAAAAATACAGAACACCTCAGTATTTTGATGTTAGAATTTGATGATGTCACTGTATAACCATCTATTGTGCGGGATTAAAACAATTTCCCTCTGAAATAAATATGTAGAAAGTGTGTAGTCTTTAATCGCCATACAACACAATGAGATGCTTACCTAAGTTTGTAGATGATGCAACATCCATTCCCTGTTTGTACCGATGACAACAATCGGTTCAAATGAACCAAAGCCAATGTTGGCAATATGTCGTCGCTTTCATGAATTCCACTTTCATTTTTTTCACAGAATCGCTTTTATGATTACGATATTGAATTTCCATTTTCCAACTTCACAAAGGCATATTTTGTTTGAGTATGGAACGAAAAAGTATCGGAGACCGGGGCCATGAAATGAAACTACCGAAAACAGAACCTTTCTACTACACCCTGAAACCTTCCACAAATAAGGGCATAACGCCTATGGCACAAAAGTGAAACTTAGCATGAGACGTTGAAGAAAAATGTCTAATCGGAGTTTAATAAATAGATTAACTGGAATGGAGTCAGTAAGAGCCATCGAGTCCACATTCCCTCAGTAAACCTCATTGATGAAAATCAATTAGCTGAAAAGGTAACGCAAAGGTACAATTACTGAAACAAACAGGCCAGTGTAGTCTTTTACCCGTTGTAGTAGAGAAATGGCCCATACACAACAGCACCTGCTCCGTCCCAATCATAAGGCAATGTGTACTTCTTACGCGCCAGACCTGCTTTAAACATGACCATGGTTTCATACTCTTCAAGCTCCCTTCTGTTAGTAAAACCTTCCATCACAAATATAGTTTCAGCTCCCATGATCCCCAACGGGTCTTTCATCCAAGCTCCATAATTATTCTCCCTTGAGTTGTGGGTCACAGGTTTACCAATCGACTTGATGTTAGTGCAATTGTCTGCAGGAAAGCAAAAGAAAGAAAAAAACGTTTGATTGAATGATGGCCCAACTAAAGATTAACCAGAAGTTCTATAGCCTTTGGTGATATGTTTTCCTCACTCAGGAATGTTCAGTGCCATTTGTTCATGCAGAGATAGATCATCATGAGATTCGTGGGAGCCAGACCATTAATGTAGGTTAATTTGATGTGTAATCTCTTCTTCAAAACACGTTCCTTCTTTGTTAATTGAATTCACCAAAAAAAGAAATTCTCAGAGGTGCCTGTAGAAGCCACCACAAACCTTTCTGGAGAATGTCATCACTGATGCCTGCTTTGGCCAAGTCATGCTTCTCCTCAATAATCATCCTATGCATCTGACAAAGGAAACAATGGGACAAAGTAATGACCAATAAAATTACGCTCTCTTCACTGTAGTTATTCCTTCCTCTAAAATGATAAAACCAAAAACGCCGCAGCAGTTTGTAACTAAGGCTTAAAAAATAACATTTCGCTCGAGCATCGACGTGTTGAGTTCATTGATTTATCACAGCCATAAATACTGCTAAAGGCACCTGGCTAAAAAACTAGCGCATTGAAACAACAGTACTCAAAATCACAATTTAAATCAAGGGGTAGAAGGTGGTTGGATAATGAATGAGGATCAAATATATCATATATTATATGCGATCTGGCCACGGGCTTTACATTGATATCATTTTTACTTTATTGATTTTCTCCGCAATAACATGTGAACTTCAGTCTTGTTTTTATAAAATGATGATAGAACTTCTTTAACAATTAGACATAGTTTAAAAGCTGTGCTTAATATTCAACAGCGAGTTCATGTCTGCTTCCTATTCACAAAACGAGTTTAAGTGCGAAGTTTTTCTTTCTGTCATATTTAAAGTAGAAAAAATTACCATCACAAAAACTTCGCACTGGCCCATTGAAAAGCCCAGAGCGATGCCTCGCTGCATTTATTCTGTTAAAAAGGGAACGTTTATTAGATTTTTCTGGTGTCTCCATAACAATGAAATATTAAGTGTGATAAGGCAAATTTCTAAGCGAGAGTCTTGTTCTAAAGTATCCGGCCTTTGAATGAAAGAGACGCTGGAGTTGCCCTTCTCACTGCTTTTCACTTTGATTAATATAAACTGACATAACCTTACATCAACTTGATTTACGAAATGGATAGAGTAAAGCTCTGGAGTTTTTCAGGCTTCTTAATAGTCTAGGTAAGTCCGATCACCAATCCCCTCCTTTTTGTCTTTTTATCTTCACTTTATCAGCGTCCCCCCCCCCCCCCCCCATCCTTGCTATCTCTGGCTAGATAGTTAAGAATATTAACTCTGTCTTGAGACACTGTGCTCATTAACTTTTGGCCGAAAATGTTAAAGTTTAATTAGATTATGTATTGAGACTTGCCAGTTCCAGAACGAGATCTTGAGTGGACAAGGATCTTTTGGTGCGCAAATTGACTGTGCCATTGTCAAGTGCATCAATCTGCAAAGACATTGCAATAAATATCAGAATTAAAAAATTAAAAAGATGGAAATTGACACCGTCGGTTATTTGGACATAGAGAAATCTATCGCCCCATAAAAGGAGCTAGTAGGTCGCCATATTTTGGGGAAAGAGCAAACTTGCGGGTTTCAACTATTACATTGAATTTGGGATTTCATGAAAGATTTTTAAATCTTTAAGTCCTTTTTTAGGAATTTAAAAATTCCTCGTAACGATAATCAAGCACCCTATAGCTTTTCTGCTCCTTTTTCAGAAATCCAACAATCTTTAACGAATAAGAGGTTTACTAAATCCTCTTTAAGTGGGCCTAAAACCTTCAGGCTTTCCTTTTGGCGTTTCTGCCAAAGCAGAGTTCGTAACTGCGATGGTCTTCAATGTCAAGGGCAAGGTATCTTTTAGATAGTCGTCCCTCAGTTCTCTTTTCCTTCTTTTTAACACCCTGTAGAGTCTTCTGACAGCTAGGATTAAATATTGGATGCATGTATTTACTTTTCATGCACGGAGATGATGTCACAGTGATCTTGCGATCATATTCGGGTGCTCCATAAATGCACACCCTTTCTTATTCAGTCGACTAACTGCGAAATTCTTGCCACGCAAAGATACTTTGAAACTTTAGTGCTACAGAGAAGAATACCATTATACAACAAGTTGAAAATCCATTTTACACCGGCAAGAGCCTGGAATTACTTACAGCCATGAAAGCGAGAAGAAGGCAAACAAGATGACGATATAGAAACATTTCGGTGGTTGAATAACTTGATAGCAGCAAATCTGAAAGAAAAATGAGTTAGCAAACACTACAGTAAACACTTATATATCTAGTAGATCAATTAGAAAAAAAACTGGTTTCGTATTTTAAAAAAAATACACGACTTGAGATTCACTTACCGATCCTTTATAAACTCTGGACGTTTAAAACTTTTGTTGAGCTCTTCCCTTGAGGACATTCAATGACAAATAAAGTCCTTCGAACGACTCAAAGAAGATAAAAAGGAATGGCGATAGCAACAGACGCAGAGGAATTGGAAACTGCATCATTTATGTGCAGAATATCCCGTTGCACTGATGCATGACTAACGCCAAGCAGATCGTATGACTCATGACCAAGGTCAAAGCCAAGATGGATCTCCCAGTTTCTGAATCAACTTTCTCTTTGACGAAATTTACTTCAGTCCGGTCTTTTAAAAACCCTTTTTCCAAAACTAGTTTGTGTTCTCCCCTTTAAAGGGGTTCAGTGAGGAAAAACACGCTTTTGAAGGACTCGGAAAAGGTAAAAAAAGAATGGCATCAGAAACCAGCTGCAGAGGAAGTAGGAATTGCGGAATATTCCGGCATTTGCGCTGATGCTTGGCCGACTGCAAGCCGGAAGTGCAACTCCATATTTCGGTCATAGCGAGGATTGCTTCAAGTTCAGTAGCCTGCGAATACAGCCGCTTCTCATCGCTGATCGGCCCAAGCGGCGGTTAGCGATGAGAGGCGGGTGTATTCGCAGGCTACAAGTTCAGGTTTATTAGAAAACTGATGCACATTAATAACAGCAATTACAAGCAATACAAAGCAGCCTGCACTCTGCAGTGCACAGGCAATTGCAATTTTCTCTTTACGCATACGCAGGAAACATAACATAACAGAAAGTGATAAATGGCGACATGGCGCGCGTTCCCCGGATATAACTGCAACGGAGAGGCCACCGGAGAAACTACAGCTCTAACGAGTTTAAAAAAATATGATGCAAGTGCAGAATGCGTTTTAGGGAATTTCTCTCCCTTCCTCTGCAAAAAAAAAAACAAAAAGAAAAGAAAAGAAAAGAAACAACTTTAAGGTGTTTAAGGTGTTGAGAACATCGTGAGCATACAACAGTGATGAAAAAAATTTCGTTTTCCACATTTACTTCACCGACTTTTCTCTGAACCCAAATAGCGGGTTTCTGCGCCAACACTGTACAAGTAGTACAACGCGAACAAAATGGAATCAAAATAATTACGACCGCGCAAATATTACGCCTATATTTGAGAGTTGGGGGAAAGGTAAAAAGGGTAGGAGCACGATTACGTAATCAAGTAGATGGCAATGTTTACCCTAGTAAAGGAAATGGGATCTTTTGGATGTTGACTCGGACAAAGTCTAATTTCTCTTTTGCAGGAGTCAAACTAACAACCTTTCGATTATTAGTTGCGCCAATTTGTTCTACCACTGAGCTATAGGAAGCCTGTCTATCTATACTGCTAGGATGGCTGAAATTGCGGAAATGGTGCGTTCTCGCAATATTGTCATGAAGTCGGATGTCAAACGTTGACCCCGGTAAATGAAATGAAGAGCATGATGACTCTGAGCTTTCAAAAGTTTGTTAATCACTTTCCTTGAGGAAGTTCAATGAGGAATAAACTCTCTTAAACGACTCCAAGGGGATAAAAATAAAGGAATGGAGATGGAACAGGCCGGTTATCGATAGCTTTTCAAGGTACCCGATTTAACAATGAACGCTGCGGACCTGTTTATTTTCCTTTGTCGACTCCAAAAGCTAATTAACTTATGGCGTGAATGAAATACCATCAGATCGATTATTCCGTTTAGCATGCAAAATGAGGCGTTGTGACTTTTTGTTAGCTGTTAGCTTGAGGGATTTATTGTTCGATTGTCTTGTGTTTCTTGAGCCCGTGGCTTCCTGAGATACCCAAATCCAAAAAGAAAAATAGAGAAAGGAAAAAAAAAAAGAAGCCCAAGTATCTTAAATTTCTAGCGTCAAAGTATCGGACGTAAAATGGTAAACAACCGGACGAAACCGCCTGTCTCCGGCCTCAAACGAAAACTCTGTGGAAACAGACACAGAGGAAGTAAAAACTGCAAAACATCCCGTTACACTGATGAATGACTAACGACAGGCAGCTCGTCGAGTAACTCAGGACTGTGGTAAAAAGATCGACCTCCCAATTTCAGTTTTCTTTTCGACGAATAATTGCAACTAACGTTAACACTGTTAACCTTGCTTTCCGATCTTCTATAAACTCTCTTTCCAAAAGTTTGTTGTATACTTCCCTCAGTCGAGAGTGTTTTCTTTCTTTCGAACGACTCAAATGAGAAGGTCATAAGAAGGAATGACGGCAGAAACAGGTGCAGAGGAAGTAAAAGTTGCAGAATGTCCATTTACGCTGATGCTTAGTCGACGACAAGCCGGATTTACAACTCCATACTACGGTCACAGCCAAGATTTATTAGAAAACTGATACACATTACTAACAGAGAGCATAGCAGTGATCGCTAATCTGGGAGGCTAGTGTGATATTAATTAAATATCTGAGAGCCTAGTTTATAAAAGAAAAAAAGAAATACATACATGTACATTTAAGAAGAGGAAAAGAAAACTAATGATTTAAATTACAATGCGGTCCAGGTAATTTCACTATTTTCTCAACGCATGCAGCATAACAAAAAAGTGATACGGTGGCGACACAACGAGCGGTCGCCGGATATAACTGCAACAGAGAGGTCACCAAAAAATACTTGCATGCGTTTTACGGCATTTCTCTCATGTTGTCTGCCAAAAAAAAAAAAACGAAGTAAAATTATCATTTTCAACCGAGGTGTTGAGGACATTGTGAGCATGCAGCAGTAATCAGTTTACCTAAATGATAGAAATGCTGCCGAGGGGAAAGGAGATGTTCTTTTATGCTTGCGGTAATTAAAAGACGGTTCGTGCATGGAATTGAAGGGAGATTTTGCTAGGTCTTGAGCAGGGACGGTACAAAACGTGGACCCCCAAACTGGACCACCCTACTCGATAGAAGAAAGCCGAATGTTCCTCAAAAGTAAGGGGACAATACCACAATATTTTGGAAATAAAAGCAAGAAACGATCTAGTTTCTATAGTTTCAGTAGCACAGCATCTTTCCCATCATCAACAGATCGATCATTTGATGCTCTTTAATGTTCCTCAAAAGTAAGGGGATAAGTGACTTGGCGTTGGTCATCCCAACCGTACAGCACTTTCTCCCCTGGATTGTAATCCACCATAGTGTTGCCGCCATACTGATTGACGAACTTTATGTTGGGGTTCCACTGTCTTCCGGTCTTGCGTGGAATTGAAGGGAGATTCTGCTAGGTCTTGAGCAGGGACGGTACAAAACGTGGACCCCCAAACTGAACCTCCTTCTGGACCCCATGCACTCAAGAGAAGAAAGAAAACAATAGATTGATTTCACAGTGATGTCATCAAATTCTAAAATCAAAATCACAAGATCTTCTGAGTTTGTATCTAAAGGAGGTTAAAGATGACCTAGAAACAAATATTTTTTAAAGTTTCCAATTCCGTGATGTCTTTCATTTCGAAAATACAGCATTTGGAATTTCCGAATCGTCACCTTGCGTGGCACCATGATACAAAGCCATTTGGTTGGAAAAAAAATGTCTATCCTTATGAATCTCAGCAGTTTATGCCTACACATGTATTTTATCTCATGAGCAAAAATATGCGCTTTCATTGCAAAGTGAACTCCAGACGTTTTCCGTTGATTTCGGGCCGCCATATTGGTGGACCACATGGAATCTCCATACAAAACTCTATAAAGTTGCGTGAAACGCAAATAACTCAGAAGCGGCGTATCGCACAGACCTGAGAATTGAAAACGTGGTTATAAAAGACTTGTTTCTTACAACATTTCAAGTTCTTGGCCTATTTCATTGAAATTTTGAATTTATTTTTTTGTTGCTTGACAGTGAAACTATAGTTTGAGGATACGAGGAGCGAAATGAAAAACAGAGCAGGCTGTGATAATCATTCCGCGCATCTTAAGTCCTCCATTCTCGCATAACCACAATTCGTTGCGTCTTTGACCAAAATCCCTTGCGTTTCGAAAAAAATGTGTTCTTCCGATTAGAGAGCTGCCTCGTTCTTTCGCTTCAGGCTCACTCACTGCGGCAGCAAAAACTTGTTCGTTTGGTTTTCTTTATTTGATTGCTTTTCTTCAAGCTAAAGAAAAAAATCCAAAATCGTTTTATCTCGTAAATTCGTTGTTTAAGTAAGGCCAGTAAGAATAAATAACCTGGGAGCTCCGCTTTTAGGTTTGGCTAAATC
>NC_090888.1:70324520-70329520 GCF_036669925.1 Montipora capricornis | reverse complement strand
AATTTTATTTGTACTCAACTCTGCACAGATAATTGGAAATGTAACAGTCAAGAATTACTTGAAAGAAAGCTTGTCGTCTATTTTGTACTTCATTATTCAAGAAAAAGGTTCTTCGTGGAAACGCTTTGAACCTGAAATTTATTTTGTTGCAATTTTGTTACAATTTGACACGATTGATTTTCGTCTCTTCACGCACGTAATGAAATAGGAAGGGGGTTTTGCCTCTAATAGCAAATATGTTGTTTGTTTCAAAAACATTTTCCCTGGAAAAGGTGGCCTTTATGAATTCATCATGTTTTGTAATATGCGAGCTTAACTGGATAATTTTTATGGCAATAGTAAAGCATTTTCGTGTCAAAATGAGGTTAGCGTCTTTCTGATGTGTTAACTTAATTAAATATAAGCCTCGTGAGTTTGTATTTACCCTCTGCCGTAACCTTGATTTCCACTCTCAAAATTACCTCCAGAACCTGCTTTTTGCGTAGAATAAGCTTTTAGAATGATGTTCTTGTCTTCTGTGGTGATACTTAACGATTCGGGAACATTTTGTGAAAAAATATTTATAACGGGTCACATTGGCAACTTCATCGCCCGATTATGCATAACATCTACTTGGCCTTTTGACATCCTATTGAAAAAAACTCGTAAAATATTCGCGGACCGGTCGATTTCTCTGAAATTTGAAAGGATGATTGCTAACGAATTGAGAAAGATTTTTCACAATAACTTAAAATTCCTGTGTTAAGCATGACAATTCGACGAAGAGGTAAATTTGTTGCTTGGGTTGCTATTTTTGTTTTGATTGTTGTTCAAATTTTGACAGAGAATATTAAATTATGAAAAAATATCTACGGATAAATCGTTAAAAAACTCTTTTTTTAGAGGCTATTTGAACAAAAAAGATGCAACGTTTGACGAGAAATAATTTTTTTGTTAATATTTGAAAGAAGAAAAATTTCGCGGAAATCCGGACGCGGTGAAAATGAGTTAACAAATTTGCATACGTGTGTTGAAATGTGATACGCGGGGAGACAGGACCTTTTTCTCTCTGTCAAATGATTTTGTCATTCTAGTGTAAAATGACGTTTATTTGGGAAGCTAACAATATTTCCCTAATTATCTGGTTAATCCAGTTTATTGCTACGACTTGCTAGTGCAAGTTTGTTCATTTGCTTGACAAAATATCCCTTTACTCCGTACTCTAACCCAGAAACATTCAGATAGTAACAAACTTCATAATTATTTAACCATTTCTTCTGCTTTTGTGCTTGTCAACATTGTGATTTGACCATAATTCGCAAGTCTGTTTTTGTATCTCATACATGCTTAGATTTTCAATTAAATGGCCGCAAGTACACCCTGAAGTCAAAATAGATACGTTTCTCGGGAACCCGAAAGAGAAGGCTTCCTGACCCGACAGATGAAATGTAAATATTCAGTTAAATATTACAACAAAATTAAAAAATCCAAAGACGAACGTTTCTTGGCTAAAACGTACGTTGTTTTACTCTGAAAATGACGAACGATTAACATTCTTTCCCGCACAGACAGCCCAAGAGCGGTGTACGATTTATAGACTTTGAATGGGAAAATATACTTTGAGCTTATAAATGCTAAATTAAGCTATAAATGTACAAATAAACTTCACTTACCGCTACGTGCAGTTGTCCTCGTCTTTTCTGGGCAATGGGAAGGCAAAGTGTGTCCGTCTTAGACGGGTTTGTGGCTTACGAATCTTTGCGATGTCGTTGGTTGTTGAGGGGAAATGACAACTAACGAGATCGTATATATTTGTAAGCCATAAACCCGTCTAAAACGGACACAACTTGCCCTCCGATTGCACAGAAAAGACGAGAACAACTGTGCTTAGAGATAAGTGAAGTTTATTTCCATTCACAACTTATTTTAGCATTTATAAGCTCAAGTATATTTTCCCATACAAAGTCTATAAAAATTGTACACTGAGCTTGGGCTACCTGTGTTCCCGGTAGTTCATTCAGTTGACACAAGGTGATCACGTGCACCTTTATCGTTGCCTAGCACGTGATCAATTTCTTCCGTGTTTTTCATAAAAGTCAGAGACTGCAGAAATTTTCGTGTTTTTAAGATCGATTGTCATTAATCTTTCGATGAGAATTCGATTCAGAGTTATGTATAAAAAGTATGTTATTTTTTTTCTTCATCTGTCTTTTGGCTTGGCTTTTTCTGTTGGCATCAGATTAGACTAACAAGAATAGGAATTTTGAAGCGGAAACAACACCTTCAGTTCTTTTTTAGTGTTTGCAATAAACGTTTGCATAGTGCAACTGCAAGACATGCTGGAAAACGTCCGTCAGAGCTATTTGCAGTTAGTTTTTTGCAGACCATTTATCAGTAAAAAAGAAACGAGTGAATTTTACTCAAGACCGTGTTTTGTTATCTTTAAGCTGAATTTATTACCAAAGCTTACAAAAGTAAAAGACCTCAAAATGGGACAGGACATTACAAAGTAATTAAACGTGTGAACGTGTTAGCCAAAGGGCATCTCCTGGCGCGACATGTGGGTGACTCCTCAAATGGTCTTAATGATCCCCCACTGGAACGCTGCAGTTCAATACCACCCAATTCAGTGCCTTCCACAGGCAACCCAGTGTACGCTTTATGTAGCGTCTAGTTGTCTTGACTTTATCAGTCTCCTCCAACTAACTCTGGCTAGATAGTTAAGAATGTTAATACTGTCTTGAGACACAATGCTCATTAACTCTTGGCCGAAAAGATCAAAGTTTAATTAGATTAAGTATTGAGACTTACCAGTTCCAGAACGAGATCTTGAGTGGACAAGGATCTTTTGGTGCGCAAATTGGCTGTGGCGTTGTCAAGTGCATCAATCTGCAAAAACATTGCAATAAATATCAGAATTAAGATGGACACCGCCGGTTATTTAGACATAAGGAAATCTATCGCCCCATAAAACGAGCCAGTAGGTCGCCATATTTTGGGGAAAGAAGAAGCTTGCGGGTTTCAACTATTACATTGAATTTGCGATTTCATGAAAGATTTTTAAATCTTTAAGTCCTTTTTTAGGAATTCATAAAATTCCTCGTAACTATCATCAAGCACCCTATAGCTTTTCTGCTCCTTTTTCAGAAATCCAACAATTTTTAACAAATAAGAGGTTAATTGAATCCTCTTTAAATGGGCCTAAAAGACTTTCAGGAATTCCTTTTGGCGTTTCTGCCAAAGCAGAGTTCGTAACTGCGATAGTCTTCAATGTCAAGGGCAAGGTATCTTTTAGATAGTCGTCCCTCAGTTCTCTTTTCCTTCTTTTTAACACCCTGTACAGTCTTCTAACAGTTCGGATTAAATATCGGATGCATGTAGCTACTTTTTATGCACGGGGATGATGTCATAGTGATCTTGAAATCACAATCGGGTGCTCCATAAATGCACACCCTTTCCTATTCAGACGACTAACTGCGAAATTCTTGCCACGCAAAGATACTTTGAAACTTTAGTGCTACAGAGAAAAATACCATTATACAACAAGTTGAAAATCCATTTTACACCGGCAAGAGCCTGGAATTACTTACAGCCACCAAAGCGAGAAGAAGGCAAACAAGATGACGATATAGAAACATTTCGGTGGTTGAATAACTTGATAGCAGCAAATCTGAAAGAAAAATGAGTTCGCAAACACTACAGTAAACACTTACATATCTAGTAGATCAATTAGAAAAAAAAAACCTCGTTTTGTATTAAGAAAAAAAATACACGACTTGAGATTCACTTACCGATCCTTTATAAACTCTGGACGTTTAAAACTTTTGTTGAGCTCTTTCCTTGAAGAGATTCAATGAGAAATAAAGTCCTTCGAACGACTCAAAGAAGATAAAAAGGAATGGCGATAGCAACAGACGCAGAGGAAGTGGAAACTGCATCATTTATGTGCAGAATATCCCGTTAAACTGATGCATGACTAACGCCAAGCAGATCGTATAACTCATGACCAAGGTCAAAGCCAAGATCGATCTCCCAGTTTTTAAATCAACTTTCACTTTGACGAAATTTACTTCAGTCCGCTCTTTTAAAACTCTTTTTCCAAAACTAGTTTGTGTTCCCCCCTTTAAAGGGGTTCAGTGAGGAAAAACACGCTTTCGAAGGACTAGAAAAAGGTAAAAAAAAGAATGGCATCAGAAAACAGCTGCAGAGGAAGTAGGAATTGCGGAATATTCCGGGCATTTACGCTGATGCTTGGCCGACTGCAAGCCGGAAGTGCAACTCCATATTTCGGTCATAGCGAAGATTGCTTCAAGTTCAGTAGCCTGCGAATACAGCCGCTTCTCATCGCTGATCGGCCCAAGCGGTGGCTAGCGATGAGAGGCGGGTGTATTTGCAGGCTACAAGTTCAGGTTTATTAGAAAACTGATGCACATTAATAACAGCAATTACAAGCAATACAAAGCAGCCTGCGCTCTGCAGTGCACAGGCAATTTCAATTTTCTTTTTACGCATACGCAGGAAACATAAAAATAATAGAAAGTGATAAATGGCGACATGGCGCGCGTTCCCTGGATGTAACTGCAACGGAGAGGCCACCGGAGAAACTACAGCTCTAACGAGTTTAAAAAAATATGATGCAAGTGCAGAATGCGTTTTAGGGCATTTCTCTCCCTTCCTCTGCGAAAAAAACAAAAAAATAACAAAACAAAATAGACAACTTTAAGGTTTTTAAGGTGTTGAGGACATTGTGAGCACACAGCAGTGATGAAAAAAATTTCGTTTTCCACATTGACTTTACCGACTTTTCTCTGAACCCAAATAGCGGGTTACTGCGCCAACACTGTACAAGTAGTACAACGCGAACAAAATGGAATCATCACAAAATAATTACGACCGCGCAAATATTACGCCTATATTTGAGAGTTGGGGGGAAGGTAGAAAGGGTAGGTGCACGATTACGTAATCAAGTAAATGGCAATGTTTACCCTAGTAAAGGAAATGGGATCTTTTCGATGTTGACT
>NC_090888.1:70304520-70319520 GCF_036669925.1 Montipora capricornis | reverse complement strand
ACTGATTTAATTTTAACTTGTACTGTATGTATTCCGGCGACAAGATAAAAGTTGTCAATTAAACGTCTGGTGTTAAAAAGAGTCACGTACAAGAATTTTTCTTCCCTAAATCGTAATTTGCGGTCACATTCAGCACCTCACAAGTGTCCGTTGTCCGTCTTATGGAGGTGTCCGTCTTATAGAGAGTTTGGTTATAGTAAAATGACTAAGAAACGGCCGGGACCAGCACCAGGTGTCCGTTTTATAGAGGTGTCCGTTAAGAGAGAGTTGACTGTATAATTTTCGTTTACTTACCTCTTAAAGAGAATTTGAGTGAACTCGAGCCTTGCCTGGGAAACTGATTCTTGGGTTCCAGAAAAACTGGAAACGTTTCTGAATGTTTTTTCAAAAAAGTTTCCGGGGGAGGGGGAATGCCCCCAGACCCCCTTAGGTAGCTTACGCCTTCTGTGCTAACAAAGCGCCTTGCGGCGCTAAAAATGTCTCGTCCGGTGCTTTCAGAAATTTCGTAATATTCAGAAGAGATGTTTTTCAAGAGTTTTGGAGATCTCGACATCCATTTCGTATGTTTCTACTTTAATTTTGAGAATTGACCAATCAGATTCGCGGATTTGATTCACGTTAACAACTGACATCTCAAACCTTCTGAAGAACTTTTCTGTATTCACTACTTGCACAAATCCCCTAAAATATACCTCTTTTACCCCACAAAAATCTGCATAGGCATAATGATTGTTTTCGACTTCTCGTGGGACATTTTCATGTCCCAGGAGAAATTGCAAACAATGGTTATGCAAACGTTTTGGGGGGTAGTAGAGGTGTGTTATGGGATTGTGCAAGCAGTGAATGCCCACATTTTACGGTCAACTTGACAAGAGATGACCTCCTGACGCTGACTATTAATTAACGTGAACTATTCATTCTTTGTTGTTTGAAGTAAAACAAAACAAAATCGCAGCGGCCATCTTGTGGGCAACACCTTGCGACTTTAGCGCAGGAGTTCAGAGCGACAGGAATGCAATGTGGCCGTAATGTTGTAAAAACCAGTTTCAAAATTTTTCGCATAATTTCCGTTTTTTCTTAAATCTAAAACGCCGCTCTCTATATGGCGCTTTAGCGTTAACTAAGCTCGAAAGTGACCCCAGCAAGATGGCGACGCAAACTTCAGATTTCGTGGGGGTGAAAACATAGGTTGCTAGATCCAGTCGTTATTTGAGATCATTTGTATCAATCAAGTTTGCTTTTCAAAAACAACGACAAGAAGCCATCTTTACAAAGCCATTTGATCCTCAGAATAAATCCAAATTAAACCAGGACATTCAAGAACAAACAACAAGTAACTTATTTACTTTCAGAACAGTTAAGTAACTGAGAACATATCGGAAAGGTTGGATGGACTATGTGGGGTGCGGAATGCGGAGTGTGGAAAACGCAGAGTATGTGGAAAACGCGGATTGTGTGGAAAACGCAGAGTGTGTGGAAAACGCGCATTGTGTGGAAAACGAGGAGTGTGGGGAAAACGCGGAGTGTATGGAAAACGTTGAGTATGTGGAGAATGCGGAGTGTGGAAAACGAGGAGTGTGTGGAGATGCGTAGTATGTGGAAAATGAGTGCAAAGGGTATTAAATGTTTACTGTTTAACGATTTATTGACAGTGATATTATTAAAAATTGCACAATTCCTATGCTATCAATTGAGGGATTGCAATACTGTTGCTAATGCCACAGAATTAATAAATGGCTATTTGTAACGTATAATTCTTTGATTAAAAAGCGACCGCCCGTCGCAATGAGTCTTGTTCTTTTGTTTTTGTATCAAACGTTGATTACAGATGATAACAGAAGCCCACTCAATCAATCAACCAATCAATCAATCAACCAAGGCTTCCTATTCAAAAGTAACATTAAACAGACAACATCAAGATTTTCTTGATAGGAATTGATAGGATAGGAATTGTGCAATTTTTTAGAATATTTCTGTCATTAAAATCGTTAAACAGTAAACATTTAATACTCTTTTTACTCATTTTCAACACACTCCGCATTTTCCACACACTCAAGGTTTTCCACACAATTCGCGTTTTCCACACACCCCTCATTTTCCACACTCCGCACCCCGCATAATCAGAAAGTAGTTTCTTGGAAGAAAGTACACGCTATGTTGAATTCATCAAAAACCTTACGGAAAAAAAATTCTTTCAAGTGCCTGTAGAAGGCAAAACAAACCTCTCTGGAGAATGCCAACACTGTTGTCTGCTTTGGTCAAGTCCTGCTTCTTATCAATAATCATCCTGTGCATCTAACAAAGTAAAGAACAGGACAAACTAATGACCAACAACATTATGCTCTCTTCAATAGTTATTTCTTTCTCTAAATTGATAATAAAAACACCGCAGCAGTCTCTAACTAAGGCTTAAAAAAATAATTTCGCACGAGCATCGGCGCGCTGAGTTGATTGGTTTATCACAGCCATAGATCCAAGAAAATACCGTAAAATGTACATCATCTTTGTCGGATTCTTTTCTTGCATTTGTACCTCCTGAGGACTTTTGACCCTTTCGATAACAACATTAACTCACCCAAGTTTTAAGTTCTGATTTTAAAAAGACACCTGTTTATTTTAGCTGGAATTCTCTTATTTATTGGTCCGCCATTGCTAACTTTAAAATCTTGAGAGAGCTGGGTCGAGGAGAAAATGACGTCAAACACTCACTAGTTTGAGAATGCAATGCGTGTGTACGCGGTCTAATTAATATGCAGCACGGGAGTTTCGGGCTTTCAGACTTTTCAACCCGTGTTTTGCATATATAAAAAATTGCGTTTACACGCTGAAATTTTAAGCTAGTGAGTAAATGACGTCATTTTCTCTAGATCCAACCCTCTGAGGTCCAATCGGCCAGTTTTGAACGTGAGTAATGGCGGACCATGAAATCCAAACCTTACACTCAAAATAAACAGCCTTTGGATAAAACTCAAAGCTTAAATTTTTGCCAGTTAGGTGTTAAGCGAACACGCGTTCAAAATCAGAAGAAAAAAAGGAAATGATTTTTTGATCATAGTACCACTTTAAACTCCATAATAACGTAAACTTGAGGGGCAAGGCCAAATGAAAGAGATCGACACTGGATTATGGACTTCTGTTAGCGTCCAAATGGTCTCGTAGACCATTCTTGTAACCGCCGTTTTTTAGTATTATAGAGGAAGAAAACCGATACGCTCTCCCCTCCCCACACTAACTCTGGCACTAACTCTGATCAGATTATTAAGAATATTAATACTGTCTTGAGACGCTATGCTCATGAATTAAGTTTAATTAGATTAAGTATTGAGACTTGCCAGTTCCAGAACGAGATCTTGAGTGGACAAGGATCTTTTGGTGCGCAAATTGACTGTGGCGTTGTCAAGTGCATCAATCTGCAAAGACATTGCAATAAATATGAATCAAAAATTAAAAAGAAGGAAATTATTAAAGCGGCCGGTTATTTGGACATAGAGATGTCTATCGCCCCATAAAATGAGCAAGGTCGCCATATTTTGGGGAAAGAGCAACCTTACGCGTTTCAACTATTACATTGAATTTGGGGTTTCATGAAAGATTTTTCAGGGCCTGTTTATATGAGGCGAGCCAGCCCGGTTAGGCGGGCTGGGGCCCGTTTCTTGAAAGTCCCGAAACTTTACGGACCATTTTCGGGTGTCACAATTCCCTTTGAATCTCAAGAACGGAGAGGATTTAAGTCATCAAACCTGGTAGTCATTTTCTTTTTGTTACCTTGAAAACATGTTAAAAGACCGGCTTTCCAAAACAAGCGGTTGGCAGTTACACGAATCATGGGCTTTTCGGACCCGAAAGGTTTTCGGGACTTTCGAGAAACGGGCCCCTGGGGCCCGTTTCTCGAAAGACCCGGTAACTTACCGTGCCCGGTAAGTCACCCGGTAATTACCCGATAAGTTTTTGGGTGTTTCTCGAATCTCCCGTTAATTTCGATCCCGTTATTTTTCCCGATAACTTGCCCGGTAACTTACGGGAGCTTTGGAGCTCCCGTTACTCTCCCGTTAAAGTTTACGGGTAAAATCATTTTGCTGCATCAAAACAAAATAGCTGCCGAAAACGGACTTTTGTTACGCAGTTTGTCGGCCAAGAACATACCAATGGAGGCTTGTACTGAATCACATGACCGATACAGAAGTCGTTGAGAGGCATAGGTTGTCAACAGGAAGATTAAATTGGCTGATTGAACGGTGTATTGTAAAGAAGATCTAGAGAGACAGCAATTCGCGGAGACTCAGGTAAACCAATACAGGCTAATGGTCAAGACGTACTCACCTACTTTCGGTGCCGTAAAACTACAGATGTTAATATATTAAACTTCGATGGAATCGGCAATAAATTCGCAGCATCCAGAGTCTTAATAGAGAACAACTAGCTGCAGCATTTGCAAAAAACAAATGACATGTTGTAAAAAAAAAAAACATACAAATAAATAAATAAATAAATGGGATCTAAACTACTGGCAGGGAAAATTTGGAAAGGAGAAGCGATCGACCGTCACGTGATATTGAGCAAAAAACAAAACACATCCAGCTAAACTGCATGTTTGTCTGAAACAGCAAAGAGGAAATTGTCTCATTGTGTAAGAATAAAACATGATTGTGTTCGAGAAAAAAAGGAATTATTATATGGACTCAAACTCGACAAAACCTATCAATTAATGCTCATCAAACAACGAACTTCTTTGCGTACGTTGTTCCTACGGCGGTCCACTTTATCTCTGTTTTGTTTTGGTGGTGTTCAAGTGTGACAATAAATTCATGTTTGTAAATCTTTCAAGCAAATGTGACCATATTTTACCCTATAGCTGGCTTTCCCAGAGTGACTGGAGCAATTGATGGCTCCCTCATTCCTATTTGGCACCCAGACAGTGATGAATATCTCTCTGTTTGCCACAAGGGTTTTCATGCTATTAATGTGATGACAGTGTGCAATGCTCACCTGTCATCTACAACTTTTGTTTGCATATGGCATGGCTCTTTACGTGATTCGACTATTTATAATGCCAACTACTTGCAAGCATGTATGGAGGGTGGAGGAGGTGGGAATGGGTGGCTCCTGGGAGACTGTGGGTATGCAATCAAACCCTACAGGTACCAGAAGGCCCATACAAAAATGAAGAACACCACTGAGAGGGCCTTTGGCCTGTGGAAGACCAGATTTCCCTCCTTGATTACTCTGGTGGTCAGTACAAAGCAGCAAATTTCTGCCTGGCCTCCATTACTCAATTGCTTCTACATAACTTAAGCCCAATTTAACTCAAAATATTTTCTTTTGTTTAAGATAAATTTCAACACCAGAGAGATATTTGCAAAGCTAATGAAAGGCATGAGTTAATTTCAGCTATAACGGAACAAACTGTTTTGAACTTTTTTGCAATGCAGAGCAGTTTGGTAGGGATCACCTCGGTTAAAGACTTGATTATTGCTTCTTGCTAGCTAGGCCTTGAAAGTGACAAAACATGGAGAGAGTTTTGTTAAATTCACTGGGCATTGAAACCAATTTTCAAGGAGAACATGGAAAAATGTATTTGCCATAGATGGAAAGATTCAATTTTGCAGTGAAAAACACTTGGAGTGAGGTGCACTCTAATAGTAACATAATGATTTATTTTATTGGGTCACTTTGTCCAAAAGCCACTCAACAGTCAACACGTGAGTTCATAAATGACACTGCAAAAAAGGGAAACAATAAGGGGGCTTTCATTTATTAGCACACGAGGGGGGGGGGGGGGGTAATGTTATTTTGGAGAAGTATTTAGGGGGGTTGTCATATATTGAGCAGCCTTGTGAGGGGGGTTGATTGAAATGTTGGCTTTTCCACTTCATTTCGCTAACTTCAAAGCTGAATGTACATATTAGAAAAGATATGTAATATTACACCCATTTTCCTGGCCATTGAAAAAAGTTTTCCCAATTATGGGAACTGTTCCTGGGAACAGGGAAATGCCTGTATTGGGAAATACCTGTAATGATTAACTCTCAATGGTCTGGACATGGAAATGCCCCGCCCTTCCTATGAAGTTTTAAAAGTGACGGATGCTATATATTTTAATTTTTGTGATGGTATGCACGCTGAACAGGGGCGTAGCGACCATATACGCACATACCCACATGCGTACCTCCAAAAATCCAAAAAATAATAATAAATAAATAATAATAATACCCGGTAACGGTCCCGGTAATTACCGGGACTTACGAGAAACGGGCCCCTGGCCCGGTAAAAGGACTGAAGCGTTTACATGGACGATTCAAGCCCTATTTACCCGGATGAATTTAAGAAATTTGTCTACGTGCCTTGTAACCGTCAAAGTCACGCATTGGGTAACTGGTGAATTTTCTTGCTTTGGTTCGAAACGAAGGTTCATTTTAACTCTAGCAAGTACGGAATGGCATTTTAAAACGAAAGATGCAAAAATAATCCTGTGATTATGCAAATCTGGCTACGTTTTCAAGGCAACCCACGCGTCATGAGAATTTTTCATCCCGGCAAACCGGGCTGGACCGTTTATATGAGAATTTTATCAGCCCGGCTGGCCGAGATCTCAGCAGCAGTCATATAATTCCTGTTCCCGTGGTAGTGGCCATCTCGAAAGCATTTGCTACTATGGCCACTACGCACTTTTTCTCACTCAAGTATAACTAGTCTGTTTCCTTCTTTCTTTGAATTGTTATGTCCATTATTTATTTTCAGAAATTGTGCATAATAATAATAAATCTTGAATCTTGAAATCAGACCGAGATCTCGGCAAGTGGGCCAGCCTACCTAATCGGGCTAGCTCGCCTCATATAAACAGGCCCTCAATCTTTAATTTCTTTTTTAGGAATTTAAAAATTCCTCGTAACGTTCATCAAGCCCCCTATAGCTTTTCTGCTCCTTTTTCAGAGATTCAACAATCTTTAACGAATAAGAGGTTTACTAAATCCTCTTTAAGTAGGTCTAAAACTTTCAGGCTTTCCTTTTGGCGTTTCTACCAAAGCAGAAGTTTAGCAGAGTTCGTAACTGCGATAGTCTTCAATGTCAAGGGCAAGGTATCTTTTAGATAGTCGTCCCTCAGTTCTCTTTTCCTTCCTTTTAACACCCTGTACAGTCTTCTGACAGCTAGGAATAAATATCGGATGCATGTAGCTACTTTTCATGCACGGGGATGATGTCATAGTGATCTTGCGATCGCAATCGGGTGCTCCATAAATGCACACCCTTTCTTATTCAGTCGACTAAATGCAAATTTCTTGCCACGCAAAGAAACTCTGAACCTTTAGTGCTACAGACAAGAATACCGTTATACAACAAGTTGAAAATACATTTTACACGGGCAAGAGCCTGGAATTACTTACAGCCATGAAAGCGAGAAGAAGGCAAACAAGATGACGATATAGAAACATTTCGGTGGTTGAATAACTTGATAGCAGCAAATCTGAAAGAAAAATGAGTTGGCAAACATTACAGTAAACACTTATATACCTAGTAGATCAATTAGAAAAAAAAAACTGGTTTCGTATTTAAAAAAAAACACGACTTGAGATTCACTTACCGATCCTTTATAACTCTGGACGTTTAAAACTTTTGTTGAACTCTTCCCTTGAGGAGATTCAACGAGAAATAAAGTCGTTCGAACAACTCAAAGAAGATAACAAGGAATGGCGATAGCAACAGACGCAGAGGAAGTGAAAACTGCATGCAGAATATCCCGTTGCACCGGATGCATGACTAACGCCAAGCAGATCGTATAACTCATGACCAAGGTCAAAGCCAAGATCGATCTCCCAGTTTCTGAATGAACTTTCCCTTTGACGAAATTTACTTCAGTCCGGTCTTTTAAAAACCCTTTTTCCAAACCTAGTTTGTGTTCACCCCTTTAAAGGGGGTTCAGTGAGGAAAAACACGCTTTCGAAGGACTCGAAAAAGGTCGAAAAGGAATGGCATCAGAAAACAACTGCAGAGGAAGTAGGAATAGCGGAATATTCCGGCATTTGCGCTGATGCGTGGCCGACTGCAAGGCGGAAGTGCAACTCCATACTTCGGTCATAGCGAAGATTGCTTCAAGTTCAGTAGCCTTCGAATACAGCCGCCTCTCATCGCTGATCGGCCTAAGCGGCGACTAGCGATGAGAGGCGGGTGTATTCGCAGGCTATAAGTTCAGGTTTATTAGAAAACTGATGCACATTAATAACAGCAATTACAAGCAATACACAGCAGCCCGCGTTCTGAAGTGCACAGCCAATTTCAATTTTCTCTTTACGCATACGCAGGAAACATAACATAACAGAAAGTGATGATGAATGGCGACATGGCGCGCGTTCCCCGGATGTAACTGCAACGGAAAGGCCACCGGAGAAACTACAGCTCTAACGAGTAAAATATGATGCAAGTGCAGAATGCGTTTTAGGGAATTTCTCTCCCTTTCTCTGCAAAAAGAAAAAAAAGAAAAGAAAAGAAACAACTTTAAGGTGTTTAAGGTGTTGAGGACATCGTGAGCATACAACAGTGATGAAAAAAATTTCGTTCTCCACATTGACTTCACCGACTTTTCTCTGAACCCAAATAGCGGGTTACTGCGCCAACACTGTACAAGTAGTACAACGCGAACAAAATGGAATCATCACAAAATAATTACGACTGCGCAAATATTACGCCTATATTTGAGAGTTGGGGGGAAGGTAGAAAGGGTAGGAGCACGATTACGTAATCAAGTAGATGGCAATGTTTACCCTAGTAAAGGAAATGGGATCTTTTGGATGTTGACTCGGACAAAGTCTAATTTCTCTTTTGCAGGAGTCAAACTAACAACCTTTTGATTATTAGTTGCGCCAAGTTGTTTTACCACTGAGCTTTCGGAAGCCTGTCCATTTATACTGCTAGGATGGCTGAAATTGCGGAAATGGTGCATTCTCGCAATATTGTCATGAAGTCGGATGTCAAACGTTAACCCCGGTAAATGAAATGAAGAGCATGATGATGATTTTTTCGATCTTTGATTAACTCTGAGCTTTCAAAAGTTTGTTAATCGCTTTCCCCGAGGAAGTTCAGTAATAAACTCTCTAAAAGGACTCCAAGGAGATAAAAATAAAGTAATGTAGATGGAAACAGGCCGGTTTTCAATAGCTTCCGTTGTGAGGCCGACTCCAAAAGCATTGGGAGTCAGGAAATGCTGTTTACATTCTGGAGATTGGAGAAAAAGAAAGGAAAGCTAATTAACTTATCGCGTAAATGAAGTCAGTGCCATCAGATCGATTATTCCGTTTAGTAAGCAAAATGAGGCGTTGTGACCATGGTGTGACCATGGCTTCCTGAGATACCCAAATTCAAAAAGAAAGATAGAGAAACGAAAAAAAAGGCAAAGAATCTTAAATTTCTAGCGTCAAAGTATCCGACGTAAAATGGTAAACAACAGGACGAAACGTCCTGCCTCCGGCCTCAAACGAAAACTCTGTGGAAACAGACACAGAGGAAGTAAAAACTGCAAAACATCCCGTTGCACTGATGTATGACTAACGACAGGCAGCTCGTCGAGCCTGACTCATGAATGTGGTCAAAACAAAGATCGACCTCTCAATTTCACTTTTCTTTTCGACGAATAATTGCAACTAACGTTAACTTGGCTTTCCGATCTTCTTTTAACCCTCTTTCCAAAAGTTTGTTGTATACTTCCCTCAGTTGAGGGTTTTTTCCAGTTCTTTCGAAGAACTCAAATTAGGCCATAAGAAGGAATGGTGGCAGAAACAGGTGCAGAGGAAGTAAACATTGCAGAATGTCCATTTACGCTGATGCTTAGTCGACGCCAAGCCGGAAGCACAACTCCTTACTACAGTCACAGCCAAGATTTCTTCAAGTTCAGATTTATTAGAAAACTGATACCCATTAATAACAGAGAACATAGCAATCGCTAATCTGGGAGGCTAGTGTGATATTTTTTAAATATCTGAGAGCCTAGTTTATAAAAGAAAAAAAGAAATACATACATGTACATTTAAGAAGAGGAAAAGAAAAATAATGATTTAAATTACAATGCGGTCCAGGTAATTTCACTATTTTCTCAACGCGGATATAACTGCAACGGAGAGGTCACCGGAAAATGCTAGCATGCGTTTTACGGCATTTCTCTCATGTTGTCTGCCAAAAAAAAAGACGAAGTAAAATTATCATTTTCAACGGAGGTGTTGAGGACATTGTGAGCATGCAGCAGTAATCAGTTCACCTATATGGTAGAAATGCTGCCGAGGGGAAGGGGGATGTTCATTTATGCTTGCGGTAATTAATCGACGGTTCGTGCGTGGAATTGATAGGAATTCAAGATTTTGCTAGGTCTTGAGCAGGGACGGTACAAAACGTGGACCCCCAAACTGGACCTCCCACTGGACCCTACTCGATAGAAGTAAGCCGAATGTTCCTCAAAAGTAACAGGGGCACCCAACGTCAATTTTCGGAAATATCTGTTCGAACGGACGATTTGAGATCTAGAATTTTTGGAATATTTGTTGTAAAATTTCTTGCTTGCCTGCTTCTGCTAGGATTTTCGAACATCTGAAAAATGGTATAATTGCCCATTTTTAACGGATTTTTACCCTAAAAAGGTCACCTACAACTTGCGGGAGCCTTTCTTCTGGCTGAAATTTTCGAAAAGGTAAGTTTTGATCCCTATAGTTTTCGGATCACTAGACTTTCAGCTAGGAAATCCGAACAGATGAAAAATATTTAGGGGATAAAAATATGCCGATATCTACCGTTAAATCATCATGACTAAAATACGTTTAACAATGCTATGAAGAAGTGGTTTTGAACTATATTCTCGTTGGGTACCCCTGAAGTAAGGGGACAATCACAATACTACAATATTTTGGCAATAAAACCAAGAAACGATCTAGAGTCTATAGTTTCAGTAGCACAGCATCTTTTCCATCATCGACAGATCGATCAAACTGTGTGTTGACTATGTTTAGTCAGGCATCTACTACAAAACAGCAGCAAAGCGTGTTCGTGATCAGCATGTTAATTCCCATCACCAACTGATTGATAATTTCATTCAATCCTCAAAAGTAAGGGGATAAGTGACTTGGCGTTGGTTATCCCAAGCGTACAGCACTTTCTCCCTTGGATTGTAATCCACCATGGTGTTGGCGCCATACTGATTGATGAAATTTATGTTGGGGTTCCACTCCCTTCCCGTCTTCGTGTCGTACGCAAAGTTGATTGTGGTGGATCGGTGGTTGTAATTGTCAATGGTGTATATAACTCCACAAGCAACAAAAGCATTCCCAATCAAATAGATATGTTCTAAAAATACAAGAAAGAGAGTATTATTAAAAATTCTCCATTCTAATACTTTGTCACCAATTCACTTATGAGAGTGCAATGTAACACCTCGTTGGATCGTTTTAGGGCCTTGTTGAGATACAATAATATGGAAAAATCCACTTAAATTCAAGCAGGCTAAAACCTGCGGTGATTTGTTTGCGAAAAATAGTGCAAAAACCCCAAAGAAATAGCTGATTCTTGACACGTGTGCTTTTAGGTAATTACTTTAGTAACCCACGTTTCTCATCGAACCCAGAAAATAACTTGTAGAAACGTAAAGCTAACTGGTAGAAAAACATGTTATATGTTAAATTCGCCACTTTTTGCGCATTCGCACAATATTGGTTTCATTAAAAAGGACGGTTTACCTGTGTTAGGGTAATAAGAGAGGGTAATTTTGTTTGTCACTCTATTGATTTTACCGGCAATCAATGCTTTAGCGCTGTTGCCGGTATATCCACATAACACCCACAATCCCTGCTCATCCACTGCCAGGTCCATTCCACTATATCCACTCGACTGGTAAGGGTAACTTCTCGGTGCACAATTGCCCACGCTTATGTAAGCCTCTATTCCCTCTGAGCGCAGATTATACTTCACAATTTGGTTGGAATTTTCTCTGGAACATTAAAGAAAAGTGTAAGACGGATTCCGATACGATTAGAAAAACACCATTGTTTGTATGGAGAAAAAGAGCCAAGACATGCATTGACCAAGTGTTAAAATAGGTTATTACTGGGTTGCCAGTATGGCAATCCCAGTCGGAAAATGGGTAATATTTCATCATTTTTTACTGGGTTGGTGGTGGCTGTGTGCATAGAGTCTTCTGTGCTTATTTTGTTAGGTTTTAGGGGGCTGGGGTAATTCGTAGATTTCTCTGGTGCACACAGGAGAACATTTAATTAACCTGCAATGGCGTCGAAAGTCATTGTAACGCGAAGGGCGTTTTAGTGCATCTTTAAACAAAATATACCCTTATGGAGCTCAAGAATGGAACGTCAATTGGATATGCAAGACAGGCGGTGAAAAATAAATGTCTGGAATCTTAAAAGCGACGAGCAATGGACTTCGACAACAATCTTTCGCCGGTCGAGCCGAAATCAAAGTGTGCTGTATTTCTAATATTTTGACAAGTCAAGTGTGGTGTTATGTACAACACTGAAACCAGATGGAAAATTCTCTGGATATCTGGTAAATATCTGGAATCTTTAAAGCGACGAGTAATAGTCTTCGACAACAATTTCATTTTTCGCAGTTGAATATCAAGTGAGCTTTGTTTCTAATATTTTACTAACTTGGTATTATATACAACACTGAAATCAAATGACAATTTTTTTATGGATTTAACAAACGTTGATAGAATCGAACGTCTTGAATGCTGGAGGTTTCCTATTCCATGTCCGGTACTTTGATGCCAATATTTGAGGGGTTTATTTTATTTTTTATCATTACAGTCAACTCTCTCTAAGACGGAAACCATCGGGACCGGCCTCAGCTGTCCGTCTTAGAGAGGTGTCCGGCTTATAGAGAGTCGACGAAGCATGACCCCAGGAAATTTAAGATAATAATGCTGAACCTGTGCACAGTGAATACGCGTCTGTTTAAAGTTTGTTTTAAGTTATTTGCTTGAACGAAACCTTCCTGTTTTAGATTACAATACAATTCGGTTGTCACCTCCAAGTTATTTTTTGAATGGGACAATCACTGATTTAATTTTAAGTTGTACTGTATGTATTCCGGCGACAAGATAAAAGTTGTCAATTAAACGTCTGGTGTTAAAAAGAGTCACGTACAAGAATTTTTCTTCCCTACATCGTAATTTGCGGTCACATTCATCACCTCACAAGTGGGAGAATGGGGGAATGCCCCAAGAGCCCCCTAGGTAGCTTACGCCTTCTGTGCTAACAAAGCGCCTTGCGGCGCTAAAAATGTCTCGTCCGGTGCTTTCAGAAATTTCGTAATATTCAGAGTTTTGGAGATCTCGACATCCATTTCTTATGTGTTTCTACTTTAATTTTGAAAATTGACCAATCAGATTCGCGGATTTGATTCACGTTAACAACTGACATCTCAAACCCTCTGAAGAACTTTTCTGTATTCACTACGTGCACAAATCCCATAATACACCTCTGCATAGGCATAATGATTGTTTTCGACTTCTCTTGGGACATTTTCATGTCCCAGGAGAAATTGCAAACAATGGTTATGCAAACGTTTTGGGGGGTAATAGAGGTGTATTATGGGATTGTGCAAGTAGTGAATGCCCACTTTTTACGTTCAACTTGACAAGAGATGACCTCCTGACGCTGACTATTAATTAACTTGAACTATTCATTGATCTCAAAAAAGACTAGATTAAGCATCATTGTTTGAAGTAAAACAAAACAAAATCGCAGCGGCCATCTTGTGGGCAACACCTTGTGACTTTAGCGCAAGAGTTCAGAGCGACAGGAAAGCAATGTGGCCGTCATGTTGTAAAAACCATTTTCAAATTTTTTCACATAATTTCCGTTTTTTCTTAAATCTAAAACGCCGCTCTCTATATGGCGCTTTAGCGTCAATTAAGCTCGAAAGTGACCCCAGCAAGATGGCGACGCAAAACGTATTTACTTTCAGAACAGTTAAGTGACTAAGAACATATCGGAAAGGTTGGATGGACTATATGGGTGCGGAATGCGGAGTGTGGAAAACGCGGAGTGTGTGGAAAGCGTTGAGTATGTGGAGAATGCGGAGTGTGGAAAACGAGAAGTGTGTGGAAATGCGTAGTATGTGGAAAATGAGTGCAAAGGGTATTAAATGTTTACTGTTTAACGATTTATTGACAGTGATATTATTAAAAATTTCACAATTCCTATCCCATCAATTGAGGGATTGCAATACTGTTGCTAATGCCACAGAATTGATAAATGGCTATTTGTAACGTATAATTCTTTGATTAAAAAGCGACCGCCCGTCACAATGAGTATTGTTCTTTTGTTTTTATATCAAACGTTGATTACAGATGATAACAGAAGCCCACTAAATCAATCAATCGATCACTCAATCAATCAATCAATCAATCAATCAATCAATCAATCAATCAAGGCTTCGTATTCAAAAGTAACATTAAACAGACAACATCAAGATTTTCTCGATAGGAATTGTGCAATTTTTTAGAATATTTCTGTCACTAAATCGTTAAACAGTAAACAATTAATACTCTTTTTACTCATTTTCAACACGCTCCGCATTCTCCACACACTCAACGTTTTCCACACATTCCGCGTTTTCCACACTGCGCACCCCGCATAGTCAAAAAGTAAATTCTTGGAACAAAGTACATGCTATGCTGAATTCATCAAAAACCTTGACGAAAAAAAAAATTCTTTCAAGTGCCTGTAGAAGAGAAAACAAACCTCTCTGGAGAATGCCAACACTGTTGTCTGCTTTGGTCAAGTCATGCTTCTTATCAATACTCATCCTGTGCATCTAACATAGTAAAGAACAGGACAAATTAATGACCAACATTATTATGCTCTCTTCAATAGTTATTTCTTTCTCTAAAATGATAATAAAAAACACCGCAGCAGTCTGTAACTAAGGCTTAAAAAAATAATTTCGCACGAGCATCGACGCGCTGAGTTGATTGATTGGTTTATCACAGCCATAGATCCAAGAAAA
>NC_090888.1:70299520-70302020 GCF_036669925.1 Montipora capricornis | reverse complement strand
GCTGGAAGTCTAGTTTACCCTCTCACTGCTTTTCACGTCAGTTAATAAACTGACTATTTAAGCGCAGGCTTCTTTTTAAGTTCGATGATCAATCCCCTCCTTTTTCAACTTTTTTATCTTCACTTTATTAGCCGGAGGGGGGGGGGGGGGGGGGGAAGGGAAGGATACGTTCGATACGCTCTCCCCTCCCCACACTAAATCTGGCACTAACTCTGATCAGATTATTAAGAATATTAATACTGTCTTGAGACACTATGCTCATTAATTAAGTTTAATTAGATTAAGTATTGAGACTTGCCAGTTCCAGAACGAGATCTTGAGTGGACAAGGATCTTTTGGTGCGCAAATTGACTGTGGCGTTGTCAAGTGCATCAATCTGCAAAGACATTGCAATAAATATGAATCAAAAATTAAAAAGATGGAAATTATTAAAGCGGCCGGTTATTTGGACATAGAGAAGTCTATCGCCCCATAAAATGAGCAAGGTCGCCATATTTTGGGGAAAGAGCAACCTTGCGCGTTTCAACTATTACATTGAATTTGGGGTTTCATGAAAGATTTTTCAGGGCCTGTTTATGTGAGGCAAGCCAGCCCGGTTAGGCGGGCTGGGGCCCGTTTCTTGAAAGTCCCGAAACTTTACGGACCATTTTCGGGTATCACAATTCCCTTGGAATCTCAAGAATGGAGAGGATTTTAGTCATCAAACCTCGTAGTCATTTTTCTTTTTGTTACCTTGAAAACATGTTAACAAACCGGCTTTCCAAAACAAGCGGTTGGCAGTTTCACGAATGGCTTTTCGGACCCGAAAGGTTTTCGGGACTTTCGAGAAACGGGCCCCCGGCCCGGTAAAAGGACTGAAGTGTTTACAAGGACGATTCCAGCCCTATTTACCCGGATGAATTTAAGAAATGTGTTTACGTGCCTTGTAACCGTCAAAGTCACGCATTGGGTAACTGGTGAATTTTCTCGCTTTGGTTCGAAACGAAGGTTCATTTTAACCTTAGCAATTACGGAATGGCATTTTAAAACGAAAGATGCAAAAATAATCCTGTGATTATGCAAATCTGGCTACGTTTTCAAGGCAACCCACGCGTCATGAGACTTTTTCCTCCCGGCAAACCGGGATAGACCGTTTATATGAGAATTTTTCAGCCCGCGGCTGGCCGAGATCTCGGCAGCAGTCATCTAATTCCTGTACATGTGGTAGTGGCCATTTCGAAAGCATTTGCTACTATGGCCACTACGCACTTTTTCTCACTCAAGTATAACTAGTCTGTTTCCTTCTTTCCTTTAATTGTTATGTCCATTATTTATTTTCTGAAATAGTGCATAATAATAATAATAATAATAATAATAATAATAATAATAATAATATTAATAATAATAAATCTTGAGTCTTGAAATCAGACCGGGATCTCGGCAAGCGGGCCAGCCCGTCTTCTCGTATAAACGAACCGAAAAGAAAGTAGGCAGTAGCCGAGATCTCGGCAAGCGGCCAGCCCGCCTAATCGGGCTAGCTCGCCTCATATAAAAGGTCCTAAATCTTTAATTTCTTTTTTTAAAATTTCAAAATTCCTCGTAACGATCATCAAGCACCCTATAGCTTTCCTGCTCCTTTTTCAGAAACCAACAATCTTTAACGAATAAGAATCCTCTTTATAAATAAGTGGGCCTAAAACTTTCCGGCTTTCCTTTTGGCGTTTCTGCCAAAGCAGAGTTCGTAACTGCGATAGTCTTCAATGTCAAGGGCAAGGTATCTTTTAGATAGTCGTCCCTCAGTTCTCTTTTCCTTCTTTTTAACACCCTGTAGAGTCTTCTGACAGCTAGGATTAAATATTGGATGCATGCAGCTACTTTTCATGCACGGGGATGATGTCATAGTGATCTTGCGATCATATTCGGGTGCTCCCTTATTCTTCAGTCGACTAACTGCGAAATTCTTGCCATGCAAAGATATTTTGAAACTTTAGTGCTGCAGAGAAGAATTTCATTTTTATACAACAAGTTGAAAATCCATTTTACACCGGCAAGAGCCTGGAATTACTTACAGCAACCAAAGCAGAAGAAGGCAAACAAGTTGACATAGTTGTTGAGCTTTTCCCTTGAGGAGATTCAATGGAGAATAAAGTCCTTCGAACGACTCAAAGAAGTTAAAAAGGAATGGCGATAGCAACAGACGCAGAGGAAGTGAAAACTGCAGGCAGAATATCCCGTTGCACTGATGCATGACTAACGCCAAGCAGATCGTATAACTCATGACCAAGGTCAAAGCCAAGATCGATCTCAGTTTCTGAATCAACTTTTTCTTTGACGAAATTTACTTCAGTCCGGTCTTTTAAAAACCCTTTGTCCAAAACTAGTTTATGTTCTCCTCTTTATAGGGGTTCAGTGAGGGAAAACACGCTTTCGAAGGACTCGAAAAAGGTCAAAAAGGAAATGGCATCAGAAAACAGCTACAGAGGAAGTAGGAATTGCGGAATATTCCGGCATTTGCGCTGAT